>NC_082720.1:88390664-88613164 GCF_030144855.1 Hypanus sabinus | reverse complement strand
TCCTCTCATTGTTAAGATCAGGAAGGAGGTACAGGAGCTTGAAGGCACACACTCAATGTTTCAGGAACAGCTTCTTCCCCTCTGCCATCAGATTTCTGAATGGACAATGGACCCTATACATGGCCTCACTATTTATTCCCTCTCCTTTTGCATGACTTATTTAATTTGCAGACTTTTAATTATTACGTATTGTAATGTACTTCCATTTCAAAGCAATATATTTCACACCATACACCAATGATATTAAACATAGAAATATAGAAAACCTACAGCACAATACAGGCCCTTTGGCCCACAAAGCTGTGCCGAACATGTCCTTTGCCTTAGAAATTACCTAGGGTTACCCATAACCCTCTATTTTTCTAAGCTCCATGTATCTATCCAGAAGTCTCTTAAAAGACCCTATCGTATCCGCCTCCACCACTGTTGCCGGCAGCCCATTCCATGCACTCACCACTCTCTGAGTAAAAAACTTACCCCTGACATCTCCTCTGTACCTACTCCCCAGCACCTTAAACCTGTGTCCTCTCGTGTTAGCCATTTCAGCCCTGGAAAAAGCCTCTGACTATCCACACGAACAATGCCTCTCATTAAAGCTGACTGATTGTGATTGGTGAAGAGCCTTAATGGGCTGAATGGGTTCGTTATATGCAGAAGCGTACATTGTGGATGTGCTATGTTGCTGCTAGATGGCGTGGCAGATGTGAGGACTTTAGGCACGCTGGCCCTCATCGTGAGGACAAGAGGTGGGACGTTATGTTGCAGTTGTACAAGTTGTTACGCCGCCCCTGGAGTACACCGTGTAGTTTTGGCTGTCCTGAGATACAGCATGGATCAGGCCCCTCCCAGCCCTCGAGCTGGGGTGCCCGGCAACCCCCGACTCGATCCTAGCCTAATCACAGGACAATTTACAATGACCAACTGTTACGTCTCTGTGGGAGGAAACCGGAGCACCTGGAGGAAACCCCACGGTCATGGGGAGAAGGTACAAACTCCTCACAGGCAGAGGCAAGATTTGAAACGCGGTGTGTTGTACTCGCCACTGCATCACCGTGCTGCCCTAGCACTGTGAGGAAAGGAATGAAAAGGTGGAGGGAGGGAGAGAGCATATTTAGAAAGTGAAGACAGGAGGGTAAGGGGCTGGAGAAAAAAAAATCTGATAGGAGAGGAGAGTGGAGCACAGGAGAAAAAGGGAGGAAGAGAGTGACCTGGGGGAAGTGATAGGCAGGTGAGAAGTGAAAGGTCAGAGTGGGGAATGGGGGGGAAGATCTGTTTATTGGAAGGAGAAATCGATATTCATGCCATCAGGCGGAGGGTACCCTGATCTTATTGCTGGTGCTGTGAAATATGGGGCTAACTGCTGTGCCTCTGCGTTGGTATTGGAATTCGTTTATCACTGTCACACGTACCAAGATGCAGTGAACAGCTTGTCTTGCACACTGTTCACACAGATCAGATCATTACATAATGCAAGAACCCATGAGGTAATGTCGCAGCTCGACAAAACCCTGGTTAGACCCCACTTGGAATATTGTGTTTAGTTTTGGTCACCTCATTGTAGGAGGGATGTGGAAGCTTTAGAGACGGTGCAGAGGAGATTCACCAGGATGCTGCCTGGATTAGAGAGAGTGTAGAGGAGATTTACCAGGATGCTGCCTGGATTAGAGAGGGTGCAGAGGAGATTTACCAGGATGCTGCCTGGATTAGAGAGGGTGCAGAGGAGAATCACCAGGATGCTGCCTGGATTAGAGAGGGTGCAGAGGAGATTTACCAGGATGCTGCCTGGATTAGAGAGGGTGCACAGGAGATTCACCAGGATGCTGCCTGGATTAGAGAGGGTGCAGAGGAGATTTACCAGGATGCTGCCTGGATTAGAGAGGGTGCAGAGGAGATTCACCAGGATGCTGCCTGGTTTAGAGAGGGTGCAGAGGAGATTTACCAGGATGCTGCCTGGATTAGAGAGGGTGCAGAGGAGATTTACCAGGATGCTGCCTGGATTAGAGAGGGTGCAGAGGAGATTCACCAGGATGCTGCCTGGATTAGAGAGGGTGCAGAGGAGATTTACCAGGATGCTGCCTGGATTAGAGAGGGTGCAGAGGAGATTCACCAGGATGCTGTCTGGATTAGAGAGGGTGCAGAGGAGATTCACCAGGTTGCTGTCTGGATTAGAGATGGTGCAGAGGAGATTCACCAGGATGCTGCCTGGTTTAGAGAGGGTGCAGAGGAGATTTACCAGGATGCTGCCTGGATTAGAGAGGGTGCAGAGGAGATTTACCAGGATGCTGTCTGGATTAGAGAGGGTTTAGAGGAGATTTACCAGGATGCTGTCTGGATTAGAGCGGGTGCAGAGGAGATTCACCAGGATGCTGCCTGGATTAGAGAGGGTGCAGAGGAGATTCACCAGGATGCTGTCTGGATTAGAGAGGGTGCAGAGGAGATTTACCAGGATGCTGCCTGGTTTAGAGAGGGTGCAGAGGAGATTTACCAGGATGCTGCCTGGATTAGAGAGTGTTTAGAGGAGATTTACCAGGATGCTGCCTGGATTAGAGAGGGTGCAGAGGAGATTCACCAGGATGCTGCCTGGATTAGAGAGGGTGCAGAGGAGATTCACCAGGATGCTGCCTGGATTAGAGAGGGTGCAGAGGAGATTCACCAGGATGCTGCCTGGATTAGAGAGGGTGCAGAGGAGATTCACCAGGATGCTGTCTGGATTAGAGAGGGTGCAGAGGAGATTTACCAGGATGCTGCCTGGATTAGAGAGGGTGCAGAGGAGATTCACCAGGATGCTGCCTGGATTAGAGAGGGTGCAGAGGAGATGTAGCAGGATGCTGCCTGGATTAGAGAAGGTGCAGAGGAGATTCACCAGGATGCTGCCTGGATTAGAGAGGGTGCAGAGGAGATTTACCAGGATGCTGTCTGGATTAAAGAAGGTGCAGAGGAGATTCACCAGGATGCTGCCTGGATTAGAGAGGGTGCAGAGGAGATTCACCAGGATGCTGCCTGGTTTAGAGAGGGTGCGGAGGAGATTTACCAGGATGCTGCCTGGATTAGAGAGGGTGCAGAGGAGATTTACCAGGATGCTGCCTGGATTAGAGAGGGTGCAGAGGAGATTCACCAGGATGCTGCCTGGATTAGAGAGGGTGCAGAGGAGATTTACCAGGATGCTGTCTGGATTAGAGAGGGTTTAGAGGAGATTTACCAGGATGCTGTCTGGATTAGAGAGGGTGCAGAAGAGATGTAGCAGGATGCTGCCTGGATTAGAGAAGGTGCAGAGGAGATTCACCAGGATGCTGCCTGGATTAGAGAGGGTGCAGAGGAGATTTACCAGGATGCAGTCTGGATTAGAGAAGGTGCAGAGGAGATTCACCAGGATGCTGCCTGGATTAGAGAGGGTGCAGAGGAGATGTAGCAGGATGCTGCCTGGATTAGAGAAGGTGCAGAGGAGATTCACCAGGATGCTGCCTGGATTAGAGAGGGTGCAGAGGAGATTTACCAGGATGCTGTCTGGATTAGAGAAGGTGCAGAGGAGATTCACCAGGATGCTGCCTGGATTAGAGAGGGTGCAGAGGAGATTCACCAGGATGCTGCCTGGTTTAGAGAGGGTGCGGAGGAGATTTACCAGGATGCTGCCTGGATTAGAGAGGGTGCAGAGGAGATTTACCAGGATGCTGCCTGGATTAGAGAGGGTGCAGAGGAGATTTACCAGGATGCTGCCTGGATTAGAGGGTGCAGAGGAGATTCACCAGGATGCTGCCTGGATTAGAGAGGGTGCAGAGGAGATTTACCAGGATGCTGCCTGGATTAGAGAGGGTGCAGAGGAGATTCACCAGGATGCTGCCTGGATTAGAGAGGGTGCAGAGGAGATGTAGCAGGATGCTGCCTGGATTAGAGAAGGTGCAGAGGAGATTCACCAGGATGCTGCCTGGATTAGAGAGGGTGCAGAGGAGATTTACCAGGATGCTGTCTGGATTAAAGAAGGTGCAGAGGAGATTCACCAGGATGCTGCCTGGATTAGAGAGGGTGCAGAGGAGATTCACCAGGATGCTGCCTGGTTTAGAGAGGGTGCGGAGCAGATTTACCAGGATGCTGCCTGGATTAGAGAGGGTGCAGAGGAGATTTACCAGGATGCTGCCTGGATTAGAGAGGGTGCAGAGGAGATTCACCAGGATGCTGCCTGGATTAGAGAGGGTGCAGAGGAGATTTACCAGGATGCTGTCTGGATTAGAGAGGGTTTAGAGGAGATTTACCAGGATGCTGTCTGGATTAGAGCGGGTGCAGAGGAGATTCACCAGGATGCTGCCTGGATTAGAGAGGGTGCAGAGGAGATGTAGCAGGATGCTGCCTGGATTAGAGAAGGTGCAGAGGAGATTCACCAGGATGCTGCCTGGATTAGAGAGGGTGCAGAGGAGATTTACCAGGATGCTGTCTGGATTAGAGAAGGTGCAGAGGAGATTCACCAGGATGCTGCCTGGATTAGAGAGGGTGCAGAGGAGATTCACCAGGATGCTGCCTGGTTTAGAGAGGGTGCGGAGGAGATTTACCAGGATGCTGCCTGGATTAGAGAGGGTGCAGAGGAGATTTACCAGGATGCTGCCTGGATTAGAGAGGGTGCAGAGGAGATTTACCAGGATGCTGCCTGGATTAGAGGGTGCAGAGGAGATTCACCAGGATGCTGCCTGGATTAGAGAGGGTGCAGAGGAGATTTACCAGGATGCTGCCTGGATTAGAGAGGGTGCAGAGGAGATTCACCAGGATGCTGTCTGGATTAGAGAGGGTGCAGAGGAGATTCACCAGGTTGCTGTCTGGATTAGAGATGGTGCAGAGGAGATTCACCAGGATGCTGCCTGGTTTAGAGAGGGTGCAGAGGAGATTTACCAGGATGCTGCCTGGATTAGAGAGGGTGCAGAGGAGATTTACCAGGATGCTGCCTGGATTAGAGAGGGTGCAGAGGAGATTTACCAGGATGCAGTCTGGATTAGAGAGAGTGTAGAGGAGATTCACCAGGATGCTGCCTGGATTAGAGAGGGTGCAGAGGAGATTCACCAGGATGCTGCCTGGATTAGAGAGAGTGTAGAGGAGATTTACCAGGATGCTGCCTGGATTAGAGAGGGTGCAGAGGAGATTTACCAGGATGCTGCCTGGATTAGAGAGGGTGCAGAGGAGATTCACCAGGATGCTGCCTGGATTAGAGAGGGTGCAGAGGAGATTCACCAGGTTGCTGCCTGGATTAGAGAGGGTGCAGAGGAGATTGACCAGGATGCTGCCTGGATTAGAGAGGGTGCAGAGGATATTCACCAGGATGCTGCCTGGATTAGAGAGGGTGCAGAGGAGATTTACCAGGATGCTGCCTGGATTAGAGAGGGTGCAGAGGAGATTCACCAGGATGCTGCCTGGTTTAGAGAGGGTGCAGAGGAGATTTACCAGGATGCTGCCTGGATTAGAGAGGGTGCAGAGGAGATTTACCAGGATGCTGCCTGGATTAGAGAGGTTGCAGAGGCGATTCACCAGGATGCTGCCTGGATTAGAGAGGGTGCAGAGGAGATTTACCAGGATGCTGCCTGGATTAGAGAGGGTGCAGAGGAGATTCACCAGGATGCTGTCTGGATTAGAGAGGGTGCAGAGGAGATTCACCAGGTTGCTGTCTGGATTAGAGATGGTGCAGAGGAGATTCACCAGGATGCTGCCTGGTTTAGAGAGGGTGCAGAGGAGATTTACCAGGATGCTGCCTGGATTAGAGAGGGTGCAGAGGAGATTTACCAGGATGCTGTCTGGATTAGAGAGGGTTTAGAGGAGATTTACCAGGATGCTGTCTGGATTAGAGCGGGTGCAGAGGAGATTCACCAGGATGCTGCCTGGATTAGAGAGGGTGCAGAGGAGATTCACCAGGATGCTGCCTGGATTAGAGTGGGTGCAGAGGAGATTTACCAGGATGCTGTCTGGATTAGAGAGGGTGCAGAGGAGATCTACCAGGATGCTGTCTGGATTAGAGAGGGTGCAGAGGAGATTTACCAGGATGCTGCCTGGATTAGAGAGGGTGCAGAGGAGATTCACCAGGATGCTGCCTGGTTTAGAGAGGGTGCAGAGGAGATTTACCAGGATGCTGCCTGGATTAGAGAGGGTGCAGAGGAGATTTACCAGGATGCTGCCTGGATTAGAGAGGTTGCAGAGGCGATTCATCAGGATGCTGCCTGGATTAGAGAGGGTGCAGAGGAGATTTACCAGGATGCTGCCTGGATTAGAGAGGGTGCAGAGGAGATTCACCAGGATGCTGTCTGGATTAGAGAGGGTGCAGAGGAGATTCACCAGGTTGCTGTCTGGATTAGAGATGGTGCAGAGGAGATTCACCAGGATGCTGCCTGGTTTAGAGAGGGTGCAGAGGAGATTTACCAGGATGCTGCCTGGATTAGAGAGGGTGCAGAGGAGATTTACCAGGATGCTGTCTGGATTAGAGAGGGTTTAGAGGAGATTTACAAGGATGCTGTCTGGATTAGAGCGGGTGCAGAGGAGATTCACCAGGATGCTGCCTGGATTAGAGAGGGTGCAGAGGAGATTCACCAGGATGCTGCCTGGATTAGAGTGGGTGCAGAGGAGATTTACCAGGATGCTGTCTGGATTAGAGAGGGTGCAGAGGAGATTCACCAGGATGCTGCCTGGATTAGAGTGGGTGCAGAGGAGATTTACCAGGATGCTGTCTGGATTAGAGAGGGTGCAGAGGAGATTTACCAGGATGCTGTCTGGATTAGAGAGGGTGCAGAGGAGATTTACCAGGATGCTGTCTGGATTAGAGAGGGTGCAGAGGAGATTTACCAGGATGCTGCCTGGTTTAGAGAGGGTGCAGAGGAGATCTACCAGGATGCTGCCTGGATTAGAGAGGGTGCAGAGGAGATTCACCAGGATGCTGCCTGGATTAGAGAGGGTGCAGAGGAGATTCACCAGGATGCTGCCTGGATTAGAGAGGGTGCAGAGGAGATTCACCAGGATGCAGCCTGGATTAGAGAGGGTGCAGAGGAGATTTACCAGGATGCTGTCTGGATTAGAGAGGGTGCAGAGGAGATTTACCAGGATTCTGCCTGGATTAGAGAGGGTGCAGAGGAGATTCACCAGGATGCTGCCTGGATTAGAGAGGGTGCAGAGGAGATGTAGCAGGATGCTGCCTGGATTAGAGAAGGTGCAGAGGAGAGTCACCAGGATGCTGCCTGGATTAGAGAGGGTGCAGAGGAGATTTACCAGGATGCTGTCTGGATTAGAGAAGGTGCAGAGGAGATTCACCAGGATGCTGCCTGGATTAGAGAGGGTGCAGAGGAGATTCACCAGGATGCTGCCTGGTTTAGAGAGGGTGCGGAGGAGATTTACCAGGATGCTGCCTGGATTAGAGAGGGTGCAGAGGAGATTTACCAGGATGCTGCCTGGATTAGAGAGGGTGCAGAGGAGATTCACCAGGATGCTGTCTGGATTAGAGAGGGTTTAGAGGAGATTTACCAGGATGCTGTCTGGATTAGAGCGGGTGCAGAGGAGATTCACCAGGATGCTGCCTGGATTAGAGAGGGTGCAGAGGAGATGTAGCAGGATGCTGCCTGGATTAGAGAAGGTGCAGAGGAGATTCACCAGGATGCTGCCTGGATTAGAGAGGGGGCAGAGGAGATTTACCAGGATGCTGCCTGGATTAGAGAGGGTGCAGAGGAGATTCACCAGGATGCTGTCTGGATTAGAGAGGGTTTAGAGGAGATTTACCAGGTTGCTGTCTGGATTAGAGCGGGTGCAGAGGAGATTCACCAGGATGCTGCCTGGATTAGAGAGGGTGCAGAGGAGATGTAGCAGGATGCTGCCTGGATTAGAGAAGGTGCAGAGGAGATTCACCAGGATGCTGCCTGGATTAGAGAGGGTGCAGAGGAGATTTACCAGGATGCTGTCTGGATTAGAGAAGGTGCAGAGGAGATTCACCAGGATGCTGCCTGGATTAGAGAGGGTGCAGAGGAGATTCACCAGGATGCTGCCTGGTTTAGAGAGGGTGCGGAGGAGATTTACCAGGATGCTGCCTGGATTAGAGAGGGTGCAGAGGAGATTTACCAGGATGCTGCCTGGATTAGAGAGGGTGCAGAGGAGATTCACCAGGATGCTGCCTGGATTAGAGAGGGTGAAGAGGAAATCACCAGGATGCTGTCTGGATTAGAGAGGGTGCAGAGGAGATTTACCAGGATGCTGCCTGGGTTAGAGAGGGTGCAGAGGAGATTCACCAGGTTGCTGCCTGGATTAGAGAGGGTGCAGAGGAGATTCACCAGGATGCTGCCTGGATTAGAGAGGGTGCAGAGGAGATTCACCAGGATGCTGTATGGATTAGAGAGGGTGCAGAGGAGATTTACCAGGGTGCTGCCTGGATTAGAGAGGGTGCAGAGGAGATTCACCAGGATGCTGTCTGGATTAGAGAGGGTGCAGAGGAGATTTACCAGGATGCTGTCTGGATTAGAGAGGGTTTAGAGGAGATTTACCAGGATGCTGTCTGGATTAGAGAGGGTGCAGAGGAGATTTACCAGGATGCTACCTGGATTAGAGAGGGTGCAGAGGAAATTTACCAGGATGCTGCCTGGATTAGAGAGGGTGCAGAGGAGATTCACCAGGATGCTGTCTGGATTAGAGAGGGTGCAGAGGAGATTCACCAGGATGCTGTCTGGATTAGAGAGGGTGCAGAGGAGATTTACCAGGATGCTGTCTGGATTAGAGAGGGTTTAGAGGAGATTTACCAGGATGCTGTCTGGATTAGAGCGGGTGCAGAGGAGATTCACCAGGATGCTGCCTGGATTAGAGAGGGTGCAGAGGAGATTTACCAGGATGCTGTCTGGATTAGAGAGGGTTTAGAGGAGATTTACCAGGATGCTGTCTGGATTAGAGAGGGTGCAGAGGAGATGTAGCAGGATGCTGCCTGGATTAGAGAAGGTGCAGAGGAGATTCACCAGGATGCTGCCTGGATTAGAGAGGGTGCAGAGGAGATTTACCAGGATGCTGTCTGGATTAGAGAGGGTTTAGAGGAGATTTACCAGGATGCTGTCTGGATTACAGCGGGTGCAGAGGAGATTCACCAGGATGCTGCCTGGATTAGAGAGGGTGCAGAGGAGATATAGCAGGATGCTGCCTGGATTAGAGAAGGTGCAGAGGAGATTCACCAGGATGCTGCCTGGATTAGAGAGGGTGCAGAGGAGATTTACCAGGATGCTGTCTGGATTAGAGAAGGTGCAGAGGAGATTCACCAGGATGCTGCCTGGTTTAGAGAGGTTGCGGAGTAGATTTACCAGGATGCTGCCTGGATTAGTGAGGGTGCAGAGGAGATTTACCAGGATGCTGCCTGGATTAGAGAGGGTGCAGAGGAGATTCACCAGGATGCTGCCTGGATTAGAGAGGGTGAAGAGGAAATCACCAGGATGCTGTCTGGATTAGAGAGGGTGCAGAGGAGATTTACCAGGATGCTGCCTGGATTAGAGAGGGTGCAGAGGAGATTCACCAGGAAGCTGCCTGGATTAGAGAGGGTGCAGAGGAGACTCACCAGGATGCTGCCTGGATTAGAGAGGGTGCAGAGGAGATTCACCAGGATGCTGACTGGATTAGAGAGGGTGCAGAGGAGATTTACCAGGATGCTGCCTGGATTAGAGAGGGTGCAGAGGAGATTTACCAGGATGCTGCCTGGATTAGAGAGGGTGCAGAGGAGATTTACCAGGATGCTGTCTGGATTAGAGAGGGTTTAGAGGAGATTTACCAGGATGCTGTCTGGATTAGAGCGGGTGCAGAGGAGATTCACCAGGATGCTGCCTGGATTAGAGAGGGTGCAGAGGAGATGTAGCAGGATGCTGCCTGGATTAGAGAGGGTGCAGAGGAGATTCACCAGGATGCTGCCTGGATTAGAGAGGGTGCAGAGGAGATTCACCAGGATGCTGCCTGGATTAGAGAGGGTGCAGAGGAGATTTACCAGGATGCTGTCTGGATTAGAGAAGGTGCAGAGGAGATTCATCAGGATGCTGCCTGGATTAGAGAGGGTGCAGAGGAGATTTACCAGGATGCTGTCTGGATTAGAGAGGGTTTAGAGGAGATTTACCAGGATGCTGTCTGGATTAGAGCGGGTGCAGAGGAGATTCACCAGGATGCTGCCTGGATTAGAGAGGGTGCAGAGGAGATGTAGCAGGATGCTGCCTGGATTAGAGAAGGTGCAGAGGAGATTCACCAGGATGCTGCCTGGTTTAGAGAGGGTGCAGAGGAGATTTACCAGGATGCTGTCTGGATTAGAGAAGGTGCAGAGGAGATTCACCAGGATGCTGCCTGGATTAGAGAGGGTGCAGAGGAGAGTCACCAGGATGCTGCCTGGTTTAGAGAGGGTGCGGAGGAGATTTACCAGGATGCTGCCTGGATTAGAAAGGGTGCAGAGGAGATTTACCAGGATGCTGCCTGGATTAGAGAGGGTGCACAGGAGATTCACCAGGATGCTGCCTGGATTAGAGAGGGTGAAGAGGAAATCACCAGGATGCTGTCTGGATTACAGAGGGTGCAGAGGAGATTTACCAGGATGCTGCCTGGATTAGAGAGGGTGCAGAGGAGATTCACCAGGATGATGCCTGGATTAGAGAGGGTGCAGAGGAGATTCACCAGGATGCTGCCTGGATTAGAGAGGGTGCAGAGGAGATTCACCAGGATGCTGTCTGGATTAGAGAGGGTGCAGAGAAGATTTACCAGGATGCTGCCTGGATTAGAGAGGGTGCAGAGGAGATTCACCAGGATGCTGCCTGGATTAGAGAGGGTGCAGAGGAGATTCACCAGTATGCTGCCTGGATTAGAGAGGGTGCAGAGGAGATTCACCAGGATGCTGTCTGGATTAGAGAGGGTTTAGAGGAGATTTACCAGGATGCTGCCTGGATTAGAGAGGGTGCAGAGGAGATGTAGCAGGATGCTGCCTGGATTAGAGAAGGTGCAGAGGAGATTCACCAGGATGCTGCCTGGATTAGAGAGGGTGCAGAGGAGATTTACCAGGATGCTGTCTGGATTAGAGAAGGTGCAGAGGAGATTCACCAGGATGCTGCCTGGATTAGAGAGGGTGCATAGGAGATTTACCAGGATGCTGTCTGGATTAGAGAGGGTTTAGAGGAGATTTACCAGGATGCTGTCTGGATTAGAGCGGGTGCAGAGGAGATTCACCAGGATGCTGCCTGGATTAGAGAGGGTGCAGAGGAGATGTAGCAGGATGCTGCCTGGATTAGAGAAGGTGCAGAGGAGATTCACCAGGATGCTGCCTGGATTAGAGAGGGTGCAGAGGAGATTTACCAGGATGCTGTCTGGATTAGAGAAGGTGCAGAGGAGATTCACCAGGATGCTGCCTGGATTAGAGAGGGTGCAGAGGAGATTCACCAGGATGCTGCCTGGTTTAGAGAGGGTGCGGAGGAGATTTACCAGGATGCTGCCTGGATTAGAAAGGGTGCAGAGGAGATTTACCAGGATGCTGCCTGGATTAGAGAGGGTGCAGAGGAGATTCACCAGGATGCTGCCTGGATTAGAGAGGGTGAAGAGGAAATCACCAGGATGCTGTCTGGATTAGAGAGGGTGCAGAGGAGATTTACCAGGATGCTGCCTGGATTAGAGAGGGTGCAGAGGAGATTCACCAGGATGCTGCCAGGATTAGAGAGGGTGCAGAGGAGATTCACCAGGATGCTGCCTGGATTAGAGAGGGTGCAGAGGAGATTCACCAGGATGCTGTCTGGATTAGAGAGGGTGCAGAGAAGACTTACCAGGATGCTGCCTGGATTAGAGAGGGTGCAGAAGAGATTCACCAGGATGCTGCCTGGATTAGAGAGGGTGCAGAGGAGATTCACCAGGATGCTGCCTTGATTAGAGAGGGTGCAGAGGAGATTCACCAGGATGCTGTCTGGATTAGAGAGGGTTTAGAGGAGATTTACCAGGATGCTGTCTGGATTAGAGAAGGTGCAGAGGAGATTTACCAGGATGCTGCCTGGATTAGAGAAGGTGCAGAGGAGATTCTCCAGGATGCTGCCTGGATTAGAGAGGGTTTAGAGGAGATTCACCAGGATGCTGCCTGGATTAGAGAGGGTGCAGAGGAGATTCACCAGGATGCTGCCTGGATTAGAGAGGGTGCAGAGGAGATTCACCAGGATGCTGTCTGGATTAGAGAGGGTGCAGAGAAGATTTACCAGGATGCTGCCTGGATTAGAGAGGGTGCAGAGGAGATTCACCAGGATGCTGCCTGGATTAGAGAGGGTGCAGAGGAGATTCACCAGGATGCTGCCTGGATTAGAGAGGGTGCAGAGGAGATTCACCAGGATGCTGTCTGGATTAGAGAGGGTTTAGAGGAGATTTACCAGGATGCTGCCTGGATTAGAGAGGGTGCAGAGGAGATGTAGCAGGATGCTGCCTGGATTAGAGAAGGTGCAGAGGAGATTCACCAGGATGCTGCCTGGATTAGAGAGGGTGCAGAGGAGATTTACCAGGATGCTGTCTGGATTAGAGAAGGTGCAGAGGAGATTCACCAGGATGCTGCCTGGATTAGAGAGGGTGCAGAGGAGATTCACCACGATGCTGCCTGGTTTAGAGAGGGTGCGGAGGAGATTTACCAGGATGCTGCCTGGATTAGAAAGGGTGCAGAGGAGATTTACCAGGATGCTGCCTGGATTAGAGAGGGTGCAGAGGAGATTCACCAGGATGCTGCCTGGATTAGAGAGGGTGAAGAGGAAATCACCAGGATGCTGTCTGGATTAGAGAGGGTGCAGAGGAGATTTACCAGGATGCTGCCTGGATTAGAGAGGGTGCAGAGGAGATTCACCAGGATGATGCCTGGATTAGAGAGGGTGCAGAGGAGATTCACCAGGATGCTGCCTGGATTAGAGAGGGTGCAGAGGAGATTCACCAGGATGCTGTCTGGATTAGAGAGGGTGCAGAGAAGATTTACCAGGATGCTGCCTGGATTAGAGAGGGTGCAGAAGAGATTCACCAGGATGCTGCCTGGATTAGAGAGGGTGCAGAGGAGATTCACCAGGATGCTGCCTGGATTAGAGAGGGTGCAGAGGAGATTCACCAGGATGCTGTCTGGATTAGAGAGGGTTTAGAGGAGATTTACCAGGATGCTGTCTGGATTAGAGAAGTTGCAGAGGAGATTTACCAGGATGCTGCCTGGATTAGAGAAGGTGCAGAGGAGATTCACCAGGATGCTGCCTGGATTAGAGAGGGTTTAGAGGAGATTTACCAGGATGCTGCCTGGATTAGAGCGGGTGCAGAGGAGATTTACCAGGATGCTGCCTGGATTAGAGAGGGTGCAGAGGAGATTTACCAGGATGCTGTCTGGATTAGAGAGGGTTTAGAGGAGATTTACCAGGATGCTGTCTGGATTAGAGCGGGTGCAGAGGAGATTCACCAGGATGCTGCCTGGATTAGAGAGGGTGCAGAGGAGATGTAGCAGGATGCTGCCTGGATTAGAGAAGGTGCAGAGGAGATTTACCAGGATGCTGCCTGGATTAGAGAGGGTGCAGAGGAGATTCACCAGGATGCTGTCTGGATTAGAGAGGGTGCAGAGGAGATTCACCAGGATGCTGTCTGGATTAGAGAGGGTGCAGAGGAGATTTACCAGGATGCTGCCTGGATTAGAGAGGGTGCAGAGGAGATTTACCAGGATGCTGCCTGGATTAGAGAGGGTGCAGAGGAGATTTACCAGGATGCTGTCTGGATTAGAGAGGGTTTAGAGGAGATTTACCAGGATGCTGTCTGGATTAGAGCGGGTGCAGAGGAGATTCACCAGGATGCTGCCTGGATTAGAGAGGGTGCAGAGGAGATGTAGCAGGATGCTGCCTGGATTAGAGAAGGTGCAGAGGAGATTCACCAGGATGCTGCCTGGATTAGAGAGGGTGCAGAGGAGATTTACCAGGATGCTGTCTGGATTAGAGAGGGTTTAGAGGAGATTTACCAGGATGCTGTCTGGATTAGAGCGGGTGCAGAGGAGATTCACCAGGATGCTGCCTGGATTAGAGAGGGTGCAGAGGAGATGTAGCAGGATGCTGCCTGGATTAGAGAAGGTGCAGAGGAGATTCACCAGGATGCTGCCTGGATTAGAGAGGGTGCAGAGGAGATTTACCAGGATGCTGTCTGGATTAGAGAAGGTGCAGAGGAGATTCACCAGGATGCTGCCTGGATTAGAGAGGGTGCAGAGGAGATTCACCAGGATGCTGCCTGGTTTAGAGAGGTTGCGGAGGAGATTTACCAGGATGCTGCCTGGATTAGAGAGGGTGCAGAGGAGATTTACCAGGATGCTGCCTGGATTAGAGAGGGTGCAGAGGAGATTCACCAGGATGCTGCCTGGATTAGAGAGGGTGCAGAGGAGATTTACCAGGATGCTGTCTGGATTAGAGAGGGTTTAGAGGAGATTTACCAGGATGCTGTCTGGATTAGAGCAGGTGCAGAGGAGATTCACCAGGATGCTGCCTGGATTAGAGAGGGTGCAGAGGAGATGTAGCAGGATGCTGCCTGGATTAGAGAAGGTGCAGAGGAGATTCACCAGGATGCTGCCTGGATTAGAGAGGGTGCAGAGGAGATTTACCAGGATGCTGTCTGGATTAGAGAAGGTGCAGAGGAGATTCACCAGGATGCTGCCTGGATTAGAGAGGGTGCAGAGGAGATTCACCAGGATGCTGCCTGGTTTAGAGAGGGTGCGGAGGAGATTTACCAGGATGCTGCCTGGATTAGAAAGGGTGCAGAGGAGATTTACCAGGATGCTGCCTGGATTAGAGAGGGTGCAGAGGAGATTCACCAGGATGCTGCCTGGATTAGAGAGGGTGAAGAGGAAATCACCAGGATGCTGTCTGGATTAGAGAGGGTGCAGAGGAGATTTACCAGGATGCTGCCTGGATTAGAGAGGGTGCAGAGGAGATTCACCAGGATGCTGCCTGGATTAGAGAGGGTGCAGAGGAGATTCACCAGGATGCTGCCTGGATTAGAGAGGGTGCAGAGGAGATTCACCAGGATGCTGCCTGGATTAGAGAGGGTGCAGAGGAGATTCACCAGGATGCTGTCTGGATTAGAGAGGGTGCAGAGGAGATTTACCAGGATGCTGCCTGGATTAGAGAGGGTGCAGAGGAGAATCACCAGGATGCTGTCTGGATTAGAGAGGGTGCAGAGGAGATTTACCAGGATGCTGCCTGGATTAGAGAGGGTGCAGAGGAGATTCACCAGGATGCTGTCTGGATTAGAGAGGGTTTAGAGGAGATTTACCAGGATGCTGTCTGGATTAGAGAGGGTTTAGAGGAGATTTACCAGGATGCTGTCTGGATTAGAGAGGGTGCAGAGGAGATTTTCCAGGATGCTGCCTGGATTAGAGAGGGTGCAGAGGAGATTTACCAGGATGCTGCCTGGATTAGAGAGGGTGCAGAGGAGATTTACCAGGATGCTGCCTGGATTAGAGAGGGTGCAGAGGAGATTCACCAGGATGCTGCCTGGATTAGAGAGGGTGCAGAGGAGATTCACCAGGATGCTGCCTGGATTAGAGAGGGTGCAGAGGAGATTCACCAGGATGCTGCCTGGATTAGAGAGGGTGCAGTGGAGATTTACCAGGATGCTGCCTGGATTAGAGAGGGTGCAGAGGAGATTCACCAGGATGCTGTCTGGATTAGAGAGGGTGCAGAGGAGATTTACCAGGATGCTGTCTGGATTAGAGAGGGTTTAGAGGAGATTTACCAGGATGCTGTCTGGATTAGAGAGGGTGCAGAGGAGATTTACCAGGATGCTGCCTGGATTAGAGAGGGTGCAGAGGAGATTTACCAGGATGCTGCCTGGATTAGAGAGGGTGCAGAGGAGATTTACCAGGATGCTGCCTGGATTAGAGAGGGTGCAGAGGAGATTCACCAGGATGCTGCCTGGATTAGAGAGGGTGCAGAGGAGATTCACCAGGATGCTGCCTGGATTAGAGAGGGTGCAGAGGAGATTCACCAGGATGCTGCCTGGATTAGAGAGGGTGCAGAGGAGATTTACCAGGATGCTGCCTGGATTAGAGAGGGTGCAGAGGAGATTCACCAGGATGCTGTCTGGATTAGAGAGTGTTTAGAGGAGATTTACCAGGATGCTGTCTGGATTAGAGAGGGTGCAGAGGAGATTTACCAGGATGCTACCTGGATTAGAGAGGGTGCAGAGGAGATTTACCAGGATGCTGTCTGGATTAGAGAGGGTGCAGAGGAGATTCACCAGGATGCTGCCTGGTTTGGAGAGGGTGCCTTATGAGGGTAGGTTGAGCAAGCTAGGACATCTCTTTTGTGCGAAGGAGGGTGAGAGGTGACTTGATCGAGGTGTACAAGATGAGAAGAGGCAAAGATTGAGTGGGCAGTCAGAGACTTTTTCCCAGTGTGGAAGTGGCTAACACAAAGGGTATCATTCTAAGGTGATTGGAGGCAAGTACTGGGGGGGATGTCAGAGACTGGTTTTTTACACAGAGGGTGGTGAGTACGTTGTCCGCCTTGCCAAGGGTGGTGGTTGAGGCAGTTGCATTCAGAACATTTATGAGACTCTTATATCAGCATATGGATGGTAGAAAAATGGAGGTTTACGTGTGAGGGATTGATCTTCAAGTAGGTTAAGGTGTTGGAACAATATGGTGAGCCGAAAGTCCTGGTAGTGTGCTGTACTGTTCTATGTTCTATGCATTGAGATAAATACACGGTGCCTGGATGTTAGACTGACGGGCCTGTTTTCGTATTGTAATAGAGGGACGTCCATTTAGGACAGAGTTGTGGATGAATTGCTTCACCTTAGGGTAGCGAATTTGTGGAGTTCATTGCCATGGACGGCTGTGGAGGCCAAGTCATTGGGTATATTTAAAGTTGAGGTTGATTAGTCAAGGTGCCAAAGTTATGGGGGAGAAGGTGGGAGAATGGGGTTGACAGGGATGATAAATCAGCCATGACGGATGGCCTAATTCTACTCCGATTGGCCTAAGATTTATGGTCTTAAGGCAATACTGGATGACTCTGATTCTATTAGGAAGTATCAGATTGTCATTTGAAGATGTTGTGTGAGATTTGGCTGTGTTTATTCCTGCTGTTCAATGGTGCGGGCACTTCCGAACCAGTTCACTGACTGTAAAACACCTTGGGGGTGTGCAAGGCGCCAGATAAATAAGGGTTCTCCCTCTGACAATCAATGAGTGTTGACGGGCAGTTTTGATTCAGCATTTGCGTGGGTGATTGTTGGGCGGAGCCTGACTGGTGATAGCATCGTAGAAGCTCAAAGAGTTGATGCTGCTTGCGATGGGGAGACTTGCAATAAACTGCACATTACCCATTAACCAAGATAAGCGCCTTATCAAGAACTGAAGTTAGACCTCTCAAGAACTGCTATCAGGGAGGCAATTTTTCACCATAAACTCACCATCAGTTGAGATATTGTGCAACTGACCTTCAGTTCTGTTGACAGTACAGATGTGTATATACAAGCTCAACGGGAATTCTCGAGGTAATAAAATTTCATTGGTGTGTACTGTCAAAACAACGGCTAAAGTTTAAGGGTGGAGGGCAAGTTGCAATCAGTAGTGTTGACGCCAAATCTTATCCTTAGCTGAAATTTGCTACATTTCTGTCGAGCCACTTTTATGTGAAAGCCCTCCATAGGATGTGAAGAGAATGTTTCCTGTAGTGGGAGAGTCTAAACCAGAGGACACTGACTCAGAATAGAGGGCTGTCCATTTAGAATGAAGATGAGGAGGAATTTCTTTAGCCAGAGAGTGATGAATATGTGGAATTCTTTGCCAAAGGCAGCTGTGGAGGCCAAGTATTTATGAATATTTAAGACAGAGTTTGATAGGTTCTTGATTGATCAGGTCATGAAGTGGTATGGGGAAAAGGGAGAAGATCAGGACTGAGAAGGAAATGGATCAGCCATGATGAAATGGAGGAGCAGACTCGATGGGCTAAATGGTCTAGTTCTGCTCCTATATCTTATGGTCTTATTTACCCTCCCCAAACTCTTTAGAGCCAATGAGGTTATTTCCAAGAGTGCAAGGAGACCCTTCAGCCAATTTTGCCTGTGGCCAGGTCTGCAAGCTCCTGTCCCTACCCATTCTACATGAAGGTGATGGCATCTCTGAGCAGCGCAAGACTGTCAGTGTCCGTTGGCAAATGGTCAGTGTGCTAGAAATGAGGGTCCTGGGAGTATGGTAGAAAGTGAATGTGCTAGAAAAGATGGCATTTGGCATGCTGGCCTTAATTGGTCAGGGCAGTGAGTTTAGGAGTTGAGATGTTCTGTTGCAGTTGTACGAGACGTTGGTAAGGCCACAACAGGAGTATTGTGTACAGGTTCAATCACCCTGTATGAGACGTTGGTAAGGCCACAACAGGACTATTGTGTACAGGTTCAATCACCCTGTACGAGACATTGGTAAGGCCACAACAGGACTATTGTGTACAGGTTCAATCACCCTGTACGAGACATTGGTAAGGCCACACCTGGAGTATTGTGTACAGGTTCAATCACCCTGTATGAGACGTTGGTAAGGCCACACCTGGAGTACTGTGTACAGGTTCAATCACCCTGTATGAGACGTTGGTAAGGCCACAACAGGAGTATTGTGTACAGGTTCAATCACCCTGTACGAGACGTTGGTAAGGCCACACCTGGAGTACTGTATACAGGTTCAGTCATTCTGTACGAGTTGTTGGTTAGGCCACACCTGGAGTACTGTGTACAGGTTCAATCACCCTGTATGAGATGTTGGTAAGGCCACACCTGGAGTTCTGTGTACAGGTTCAGTCATTCTGAACGAGACGTTGGTAAGGCCACACCTGGAATAGTGTGTACAGGTTCAGTCACCCTGTATGAGACGTTGGTAAGGCCACACCTGGAGTATTGTGTACAGGTTCAGTCACTCTGTACGAGACATTGGTAAGGCCACTTCTGAGTTACTGTGTACAGGTTCAGTCATTCTGAACGAGACGTTGGTAAGGTCACATCTGGAGTATTGTGTACAGGTTCACTCATTCTGTACGAAATGTTGGTAAGACCACAGCTGGAGTATTGTGTACAGGTTCAGTCATTCTGTACGAAATGTTGGTAAGACCACAGCTGGAGTATTGTGTACAGGTTCAGTCATTCTGTACGAGATGTTGGTAAGGCCACACCTGGAGTACTGTGTACAGGTTCAATCATTCTGTACGAGACGTTGGTAAGGCCACACCTGGAGTACTGTGTACAGGTTCAATCACCCTGTACGAGACGTTGGTAAGGCCACACCTGGAGAACTGTGTACAGGTTCAGTCATTCTGTATGAGACGTTGGTAAGGGCACACCTGGAGAACTGTGTACAGGTTCAGTCATTCTGTATGAGACGTTGGTTAGGCCACACCTGGAGTACTGTGTACAGTTTCAGTCATTCTGTATGAGACGTTGGTTAGGCCACACCTGGAGAACTGTGTACAGGTTCAGTCATTCTGTATGAGATGTTGGTAAGGGCACACCTGGAGTACTGTGTGCAGGTTTAATCACCCTGTATGAGATGTTGGAAAGGCCTGATGCACCATCAATAACTCACACTGAGACGTAAGGCGAGATATCGGCTTTTATTGACTGGAAGAAGAAACCAGGAGTGAGTGACCACCATACTACATCCTGGAGACTGAGAGGCCGAGCGTCAGGCCTCAGATCGCCTTTATACAGGGGCCTGTGGGAGGAGCCACAGGAGCAGTCAGCAGGGGGCGTGTCCAGACAGGCACATAGTTCACCACAAGGCCACACCTGGAGTACTGCGTACAGGTTGAGTCATTCTGTATGAGACGTTGGTAAGGCCACACCTGGAGTACTGTGTACAGGTTCAGTCATTCTGTATGAGACGTTGGTAAGGCCACACCTGGAGAACTGTGTACAGGTTCAGTCATTCTGTATGAGACGTTGGTAAGGCCACACCTGGAGTACTGTGTACAGGTTCAGTCATTCTGTACGAAATGTTGGTAAGACCACACCTGGACTACTGTGTACAGGTTCAGTCATTCTGTATGAGACGTTGGTAAGGCCACACCTGGAGAACTGTGTACAGGTTCAGTCATTCTGTACGGGATATTGGTAAGGCCACACCTGGAGTATTGTGTACAGGTTCAATCACCCTGTATGTGACGTTGGTAAGGCCACACCTGGAGTACTGTGTACAGGTTCAATCGGAGGTCTCAAGATGGCGCTTATGGAGTAAACCGCTTTTGGCTTTGCTCCAAACCTTTTACATCTTTTTAACCTACAAACACCCCTTAAATGATCTTTTTTTACTTATTCTAAAGGGGTTTAAATATATAGAATTTTTCTTTTTAACTATTCAATTCATTTTCAACTCGCTGAAATGTCTAAAGCAAAAGAATTGAAACAGACGAAAGAACCGATAACTTTAGAAACTATTGTAAAGCTTATAGAAGATAAATTTGCGGGTCTGGAGAGAAAAATTACCGGACAGCTTTTTGCGTTTGAAGAGCGTTTAAAATCATTCGAAGGAGAACTTAAAACACTTTCATTGGAACTACAAGAACAACAAGCAAGTGTTTTGGTACTTGAAGAAGCCGCTCGGGTGAAAGAATATATTATCGAAACTTTGAAACAAGAGCAAGCTTCGACTTCTCAACAGATGGGTCGTTATAAATCTAAAATTATTGATCTTGAAAATCGCTCTCGAAGACAAAATCTTCGGCTAATTGGGATTCCGGAAAAATTTGAGAGCAGTGATCTTACCGTTGTTTTTTTTTCTAAACTTCTTATGGATGTCTTCGGTTCTGCAGCTCTGGACTCTCCTCCAATAATCAATCGTGCTCACCGTATCTCTCGCTTTCGTTCTGATTCAGACAAACCACGGCATGTAATTCTCCGGATCCATTACCCTCATATCAAAGAGCGACTGATTCGAGCCGCTCAGAAAAAGGGTATGATTAACTTTCGAGAATTCAAATTTCGTATTTTGGAAGATTATAGCCCTGAAGTTTTAAGGGCAAGAATGGCTTTTAGACCGGTTATGTCTAAATTTCACCAGGAAAACTACAAGCAAGCGCTGTTATTTCCGGCACATCTGAGAGTTACTTCTGAAGACGGAACTGTTCGGCTGTTTAAATCTCCAGCGGATGCTCAAAGTTGTTTGGAACAATGACACTCTATCGCATTGACTAATTTAATAATTAGTCTATAAATTTCGATCTCTTACAGAATGATTGTTTTTTTTTAGGTATGGCTGACATGTATTTTTTATATATTGTAAAAGTTCTCTTTTTTTTGGTCTATTCTGATTTTATTATTTTTTTATATTTTACTAATCTGTTAACCTTGAAAATAACTGATTAGGGTTCCTTTTTTTAAGTTTGTATAAGCTTTTTTTTCATATTTTTAACATTTAAATATTAAGATTTTTAAAAAATAATAATAATAAAATGGCGTTTCTTCTTCCCGACAGACTTTAGTGCTTGGAACGTCATATCCATTTTGATGAGTTTGAAAGTTTTAAACTCTCATTTAAAATACTAATTTAGTAGTATTTATTTATGGGTTTTATCAATTTAATTTTTTTAACCCTTTTGTTATATATATATAAAATACTAATTTTATATTTTAACTTTTGTTATATTAATCCTTTTTTATAATATGGGTTGTTCGTATTTTTTAAATTTTTTTTTGTCTGAGTTGCTGTCCTGAGACACGGGGGTAATTTTAGTATTAGATTGCCTGCTTGCCACTTTTTGGCTTTTTTCCTGGGGTTTCGAGGGTGGAGGGAGGGGGATTTTTCTTTTTCTTTTTTCTCTTTTTGCTTGCTTTTTGCGTAGTTTTATTTCATGGGCCTATATGAAACTACAAAAATGGTTGCAGTGCCGTGACTTCCGGTTTCTCCTTGAACTCACTTCCTTCTTCCGGGTTCATGAGTTCACTTTTTTTTAAACTTATGTGTTAACTGTAATAAATATTGTCAATATGGATAGGATTATTAATTTTGTTTCTTGGAATACTAATGGTTTAAATCATCCGATCAAACAGAAAAAATATTCAAAGTATTCCATAGAATGAATGATAATGTTATTTTTGTGCAGGAGACTCATGTAAGGAAGGTGGATAGTCAACGTTTTTTTTAGGTTTTGGAAGGGCCAACAGTATCACGCAAATTTGCAAGCCAAAGTAAGAGGCGTTTCTATTTTTCTTTCTTTTTTCTTTTTCAATCTTTTTATTGAATTTCATATATATATATATAAAAACATAACATAATAATGAATAGGTTATAAATGCATTAGACTTGAAATTAAATTAATAATAGGATAACAATATCCTATTAAAATAACAACAGGAAAACATAGTACATTATCAATCAAGCCTATAATAATTATATGAAAAAATAAGAATAATCATCAAAAGAAAAAGAAAAAATTATAAAAATACAAGCAAAAAATATATATTGAGAAAAAAAATACTAAACTAAACTAACATGGGCAATAATAACAGTTTATTTGTATATGATAGTGCCAAAAACTCCAGAACTCCATACCAGAACAAGAATAAACAGAGAGAAGGTCTGGGAGAGGTCAAATTAATTCATATGAAAATGTTGAATGAACGGTCCCCAAGTTTCTTCAAATTTAACTGATGAGTCAAAAATAGTGCTTCTAATTTTTTCCAAGCTAAGATAAGAAATAGTTTGAGAGAGCCACTGAAATGTGGTAGGAGGATTTACTTCTTTCCAATTTTGTAATATAGACCTTCTGGCCATTAATGTTACAAAAGCAATCATTCGTCTGATTGGAGGGGAAAACTGATTACCATCCTCATTTGGTATACCAAAAATTGCAGTAATAAAATGAGGTTGTAAATCGATATTCCAAATTGAGGAAATGGCAACAAATATGTCCTTCCAATAGTTATGTAAAGTGGGACATGACCAAAACATGTGGGTCAATGAAGCCACTTCTGAATGACATCTGTCACATTGAGGGTTAATATGAGAATAGAATCAAGCAAGTTTATCTCTAGACATATGAGCTCTATGTACAATTTTAAATTGTATTAAAGCATGTTTAGCACATATAGAAGAAGAATTAACCATTTGTAAAATTTTTTCCCATTTTTCTATTGATATATTATATTGAAGTTCTTTTTCCCATTCTTGTTTAATTCTACCTGATATTTCTGGTTGTATCTTCATAATCATATTATAAATAAAAGCCACTAATCCCTTCTGATAGGGATTTAAGGTAAAAATCATACCTAAAAAGTCCATTGAAGTTGAATTGGGGAAGGATGGTAGAATTTTATGTAAAAAATTTCTGATTTGTAGATATCTAAAAAAGTTAGATTTAGGTAACTCAAATTTGTTGGAAAGTTGGTCGAAAGACATCGAACTACCTTCAAAAAAGAGATCACGAAAGCATTTTATACCTTTCCTTTTCCATATGCTAAAAGCTTGATCTGTCAAAGAAGGTTTGAAAAAAAAATTAAGTAAAATAGGGCTATCAAGAGCAAAGTTTTTCAGAGTAAAAAATTTACGAAATTGAAACCAAATTCGTAATGTATGTTTGACAACAGGGTTGGATATCTGTTTATTGAATTTAACTAAATCGGCAGAGAGAGAAGAACCCAGAACGGAGAATAGAGAATATCCCTGTGCCTCATTGCATTCTAAATTTACCCACTGTGGGCACAATGGTGAATCCAAATCTGATTTCCTATAAATTAAGTTACGAATATTATTCGCCCAATAATAAAATCTAAAGTTAGGTAAAGCTAAACCACCATCTTTTTTAGATTTTTGTAATTGCCTTTTACTTAACCTAGGATTTTTATTTTGCCACACAAATGAGGAAATTTTTTAGTCAATGTTATCAAAAAAAGATTTAGGAATAAAAATTGGTAAGGCTTGAAATAAATATAAAAATTTCAGTAAAATCATCATTTTAATAGCATTAATCCGACCAACTAATGATAGGAATAAGGGTAGTAAGTTGTTGAATTTGATGGAGCATAGGTAAAAAATTCAATGTAAATAAATCTTTATATTTCTTGGTAATTTTTATACCTAAATAGATAAAGTTATCATCAACAACTTTAAATGGTATCCTTTCATTCAATAAAGTTTGCGCGTTTAAAGGGAATAAATCACTCTTATCCAAGTTTAGTTTATAACCAGAAAAACTACCGAATTGATCCAACAAGGATAAAATAGCGGGAATAGACCTGTCAAGATCAGAAATATATAACAACAAGTCATCAGCATAAAGTGATAACTTGTATAATTTCTCATTGCGGGTAATACCAAAAATATTAGGAGATTCACAAATAGCAATGGCTAAAGGTTCTAATGCAATATTAAACAATAAAGGACTTAAGGGACAACCTTGTCTCGTACCACGAGATAATTGAAAAAAAGAGGATCTGTAATTATTTGTAAGAACAGAAGCAACAGGTTTATGATATATTAGTTTGATCCATGATATAAAATTAGGACTAAAATTAAAATATCTCAAAGTGTTAAATAAGTATACCCATTCAACTCTATCAAAAGCTTTTTCAGCATCTAATGAAATAACACATTCTGGAATTGTGGGTGATGAAGTATAAATTATATTAATCAATTTTCTAATATTAAAAAAGGAATACTGATTCCTAATAAAACCAGTTTGGTCTTCTGAAATAATCTGTGATAGTACCTTTTCTAACCTAATAGCTAAAATTTTTGTAAGAATCTTAGAGTCTACATTTAATAGTGATATAGGGCGATAAGATGCACATAAAGTGGGATCCTTATCTTTTTTAAGAATTAGAGAGATAGTAGCTTCATAAAAAGACTGAGGTAATCTCTTCTTAACAAATGCATCATTAAAGATTTCACATAACCAAGGGGAAAGCAAGGAAGAAAAACTTTTAAAAAATTCTATAATGTAACCATCAGGACCAGGAGCTTTCCCTGAATTCATTTTTATAGACTCATCAACTTCTTTTATACATCATGAAACAATTTCAGATCCACAAGGTAGATTTTTGCTTATTACTGGTCTACTTTTCAATCAAAAAGTTGTTTTAGTTAACGTTTATGCTCCAAATACTGATTGTCCTGAATTTTTTAAATGCTTATTTACATCTTTTCCTAATCTGAATCATTATAGACTGATAATGGGTGGGGATTTTAACTGTTGTTTAAACCCTGTGATGGATAGATCCAAGCCTACCCAAACTCTTCCGAATAAATCGGCTTCTCTTATTAACTCTTTTCTGATTGATTCAGCTATTTGTGAAATTTGGCGTTTTCTACACCCTAATGACAAAGAGTTTTCATACTTTTCCCATGTTTATCATAATTACTCAAGAATTGATTACTTTTTCATTGATCACCATTTACTCACAGATGTTACTAATTGTAAATATGACTGTATTACCATATCTGATCATGCACCTCTGAAGTAAAATATTAAAATAACGGATTCATATATCAATACTAAATTTTGGAGGTTTAATCCTATTTTATTGCAGGATTTAGACTTTGTTAACTTTATTAAACAACAAATTGATTTGTTTTTCGCAACAAATTCTACAGTAGAGATCTCTAGTGGAACTTTGTGGGATGCTTTTAAAGCATATATTCGTGGACAGATTATTTCATACTCTGCTGGAGTTAGGAAACGAATTAATTCTAAAATATTAACATTTGTTGATAAAATCAAAGCAATTGATAAAATTTATTCAATGACTCCTAGTAAGGAACTTTATAAAGAAAGAGTGGAACTTCAAATGGAACATAGTTTATTATTATCCTCTTTGGTTGAAAGTCAGTTAATTAAATCAAAAACTCAATTCTATATGCATGGAGATAAGTCTGGTAAATTATTGGCTAACCAATTGAAAATTGTTTCGGATAAACGACAGATTACTAGAATTCATAAACAAGATGGTACTCTGACGATTGATCATAAAGAGATAAATAGAGCCTTTCAAGATTTTTATAACTCCTTACATCAATCAGAATTCACTAAGGACTCTTCTATAATAAATGAATTTTTAAGGAAATTGAATATTCCAAAAGTAACTGTTGAGGATAATGTAATTTTAGATACACCTATTACGGAATCTGAAATAGAAAAGGCTATTTCTTTAATGAATTCTGGTAAAGCTTCTGGTCCAGATGGTTTTCCCGTAGAATTTTTAAAATCTTTTTCTCCTGTACTTTCTCCTTGGCTTTGTAAAAGTTTTGAAGATGTATTAAGTGTAGGTAAACTACCACAATCTTTTTATGAAGCTTCTATTTCTTTAATTCTTAAAAAAGATAAAGACCCTACTGAATGTGCATCCTATCGACCTATATCCTTATTAAATACGGATTTTAAGATTTTCAGTAAAATTTTGGCTATTAGATTAGAAAATATTTTACCTTGAATTATTTCTGAAGATCAGACTGGATTTATTAAAAATCGCTATTCATCTTTTAACATTAGAAAATTAATTAATATTATTTATACGTCTTCATCTAAAATACCAGAATGTGTTATTTCTTTAGATGCTGAAAAAGCATTTGACAGAGTTGAATGGCCATATTTATTTACTACAATGCAACAATTTAATTTTAGTTCAAAATTTATATCATGGATTAAATTAATATACCATAAACCTTTAGCTTTGGTTTTTAGCAATAATCAAAGATCCCCTTTTTTTCAGCTATTTCGTGGTACAAGGCAAGGTTGCCCTTTAAGTCCTTTACTATTTGACATTGCTTTAGAACCATTGGCTATAGCTATTCATGAATCACCTAATATTCTGGGTATTACCCGTGGGGAGAGGACGTATAAAGTATCATTGTACGCTGATGATTTGATATTATATATATCTGACCCTGAAAAATCTATACCTGCTATTTCGTCTTTGCTTGCTCAATTTAGTAATTTTTCTGATTATAAATTGAATTTTAACAAGAGTGAACTATTTCCATTAAATATGCAAGTTCCAATTTATAAACATTTACCATATAAAATTGTTACAGATTATTTTACTTACCTAGGTATTAAAATTACTAAAAAACATAAAGATCTATTTAAGGTTAACTTTTTACCTTTAATTGATCAAATTAAGCAACTTGCTATTAGGTGGTCTCCACTATCTTTGTCATTGGTTGGTAGAGTTAATGCTATTAAGATAATGATACTACCTAAATTCTTATATTTATTTCAAGCATTACCAATTTTTATTCCTAAAGCTTTTTTTGATACTATTGACTCTAAAATATCTTCTTATTTGTGGCAGAACAAAAATCTTAGATTGGGTAAAAAATATTTACAGAAGCCTAAGAAGGAGGACGGCTTGGCTTTACCAAACTTAAGATTTTACTATTGGGCAGTCAATATACAGTATTTAATATTCTGGACACAAGAATGGACTATAGCTACTTGCCCACAATGGGTAAATTTGGAATGTAAATCTGTGCAAGATTTTTCATTGATTTCAATCTTAGGATCTTCACTTCCTTTTTCTTTATTCAAATTGAATAAACAGATAACTAATCCTATAGTCAGATATACATTACAAATTTGATTTCAATTTCGTAAATTTTTTGGTTTGAATAAATTTATTTTATCATGTCCTATAATGTCTAATTATTTTTTTCGGCCTTCATCTTTGGATCAAGCTTTTCTTTTACGGAAAACAAAAGGTATAACATGTTTTCGTGATCTGTTTCTGGATGATAACATTATGTCCTTTGAACAGCTATCTAATAAATATAATTTACCTAAAACCCATTTTTTTAGATATTTGCAAGTTAGAAATTTTTTGTATAATGAGTTACAGTCTTTTTCGAAAGAATGTCCATTGGACATTACAGATAGAATTTTAGCCCTTAATCCTTATCAAAAGGGTTTAGTAACCATCATTTATAAGATGATCATGAATTTACAGTTAGATGTATCAGAAACAATTAAGAAGGAATGGCAAGAAGAGTTGCATTGTCCTATATCTACTGAGCAATGAGAAAAAATTTTATTATTGGTAAATTCGTCCTCTATTTGTGCTAAACATGCCCTAATACAATTTAAGGTTGTACATAGAGCTCATATGTCTAAGGATAAACTGGCTTGATTTTACTCTCATCTTAACTCAACCTGTGATAGATGTCATTCTGATGTTGCTTCATTGACTCATATGTTCTGGTCTTGTCCTTGTTTACAAAATTATTGGAAAGATATTTTCAGTATTATTTCAAGAGTTTTAAATATTAATTTCCAACCGTATCCTCTTACTGCAATTTTCAGTTTACCAATGACGGATAATAATCGTCTATCTGCTTCATCTCAACGAATGATTGCATTTGTTACATTAATGGCAAGAAGATCTATTTTATTGAATTGGAAAGAAATTAATCCTCCGACTGTATTTCAGTGGTTTTCTCAAACTATTTCTTGTCTGAGTTAAGAAAAAATTAGAAGTGAGGTTTTGGAACCTTCAGTTAAATCTGAAGAAAGTTGGAGAACGTTTATTCAACATTTTCACATGAGTTGAATTGTCTTTTCCTAAACCTTGCTTATATTATCCTTAATCAATTGGATGGAGGTTTGGAGTTATTGGCACTACTGTATATGTACTTAATATTATTCAATGGCCCATGTTGGTTAGTGGATTTTATTTTGTTTTTTTTTCTCTCTTTTTTTTGGGGGTTTTTTCTTTTTTTTTCTCTTTTTACTTCTTTGTCCATTATTGTTCTGGGTTTGAGAGGTTATATATTTTTATTATTACGTATCTGAATGACTATTTAAACTACTAATTATGCACCCTCAAACATTTTGTATTCATGTTTCGTTTATGTTTGTTTAAAACTAATAAAAAGAGTTAAAAAGAAAGAAAAAAGGTTCAGTCACCCTGTATGAGACGTTGGTAAGGCCACACCTGGAGTACTGTGTACAAGTTCAGTCATTCTGTACGAGACGTTGGTAAGGCCACACCTGGAGTATTGCGTACAGGTTCAATCACCCTGTACGAGACATTGGTAAGGCCACACCTGGAGTACTGTGTACAGGTTCAATCATTCTGTATGAGACGTTGGTAAGGCCACACCTGGAGTACTGTGTACAGGTTCAATCATTCTGTATGAGACGTTGGTAAGGCCACACCTGGAGTACTGTGTACAGGTTCAGTCATTCTGTATGAGATGTTGGTAAGGCCACACCTGGAGTACTGTGTACAGGTTCAGTCATTCTGTACGAGACGTTGGTAAGGCCACACCTGGAGTACTGTGTACAGGTTCAGTCATTCTGTACGAGACGTTGGTAAGGCCACACCTGGAGTACTGTGTACAGGTTCAGTCATTCTGTACGAGACGTTGGTAAGGCCACACCTGGAGTACTGTGTACAGGTTCAGTCATTCTGTACGAGACGTTGGTAAGGCCACACCTGGAGTACTGTGTACAGGTTCAGTCATTCTGTACGAGACGTTGGTAAGGCCACACCTGGAGTACTGTGTACAGGTTCAGTCATTCTGTACGAGACGTTGGTTAGGCCACACCTGGAGTACTGTGTACAAGTTCAGTCATTCTGTACGAGACGTTGGTAAGGCCACACCTGGAGTACTGTGTACAGGTTCAATCATTCTGTATGAGACGTTGGTAAGGCCACATCTGGAGTATTGCGTACAGGTTCAATCACCCTGTACGAGACATTGGTAAGGCCACACCTGGAGTTCTGTGTACAGGATCTATCATTCTGTATGAGACGTTGATAAGTCCACAGCTGGAGTATTGTGTACAGGTTCAGTCATTCTGTACGAGATGTTGGTTAGGCCACACATGGAGTACTGTGTACAGGTTCAGTCATTCTGTACGAGACGTTGGTAAGGCCACACCTGGAGTACTGCGTACAGGTTCAGTCATTCTGTACGAGACGTTGGTAAGGCCACACCTGGAGTACTGTGTACAGGTTCAGTCATTCTGTACGAGACGTTGGTAAGACCACACCTGGAGTACTGTGTACAGGTTCAGTCATTCTGTACGAGACGTTGGTTAGGCCACACCTGGAGTACTGTGTACAAGTTCAGTCATTCTGTATGAGACGTTGGTAAGGCCACATCTGGAGTACTGTGTACAGGTTCAATCATTCTGTATGAGACGTTGGTAAGGCCACATCTGGAGTATTGCGTACAGGTTCAATCACCCTGTACGAGACATTGGTAAGGCCACACCTGGAGTTCTGTGTACAGGATCTATCATTCTGTATGAGACGTTGATAAGTCCACAGCTGGAGTATTGTGTACAGGTTCAGTCATTCTGTACGAGATGTTGGTTAGGCCACACATGGAGTACTGTGTACAGGTTCAGTCATTCTGTACGAGACGTTGGTTAGTCCACACCTGGAGTACTGTGTACAGGTTCAGTCATTCTGTACGAAATGTTGGTAAGGGCACACCTGGACTACTGTGTACAGGTTCAATCATTCTGTATGAGACGTTGGTAAGGCCACATCTGGAGTATTGCGTACAGGTTCAGTCTTTCTGTACCAGACGTTGGTAAGTCCACACCTGGAGTATTGTGTACAGGTTCAGTCATTCTGTACCAGACGTTGGTAAAGCCACACCTGGAGTACTGTGTACAGGTTCAGTCATTCTGTATGAGATGTTGGTAAAGCCACACATGGAGTACTGTGTACAGGTTCAGTCACCCTGTATGAGATGTTGGTAAGGCCACACCTGGAGTACTGTGTACAGGTTCAGTCATTCTGTATGAGACGTTGGTAAGGCCACACCTGGAGTACTGTGTACAGGTTCAGTCACCCTGTATGAGATGTTGGTAAGGCCACACCTGGAGTACTGTGTACAGGTTCAGTCATTCTGTATGAGACGTTGGTAAGGCCACACCTGGAGTACTGTGTACAGGTTCAATCACCCTGTATGAGACGTTGGTTAGGCCACACCTGGAGTACGGTGTACAGGTTCTATCATTCTGTATGAGACGTTGGTAAGGCCACACCTGGAGTACTGTGTACAGGTTCAATCACCCTGTATGAGATGTTGGTAAAGCCACAGCTGGAGTACTGTATACAGGTTCAGTCATTCTGTATGAGACGTTGGTAAGGCCACAGCTGGAGTATTGTGTACAGGTTCAATGGCCATTTGATAGGAGAGATGTCATTAAGATGGAATGAGTGCAGAGAAGGTTTACACGAATGTTGCCAGGCTGGAGGGACTGAGTTATCTGGAGAGGGTGAGTCGGCTTGGATGTTTCTTTCTTGGAAACTGAGGGTTGACCTTTTGCAGGTGTATGACGTGCCTAGAGGACATTGATCATTGATAGGGAAAATGTGCACAGTGTTTTCCCAGAGGAAGAGAAGCACAAACTAGAGGGCAAAGTTTTAAAATGAGGGGGCCGAAAGATTTAAAAGGGATCTGGGGGACGATACGTATTTGTCATCCTGAAGGTGGTGAGTACGTGGAAGGAGATGCCAGAAGCAGTAGTCGGGGCGGGTACAATAACAACACTTAAAAGCTAACTGGGCATGTGCATGAATAGGAGAAGTTCAACGATCAGATGCATCAAAGCTCCACGTAAATTTATTGTTAAAGTACGTATATGTCACCATACATAACTCTGAGATTCATCTTCTGGCAGGCACTTGCAGGAAAATAAAGAAATACAATAGAATTTTTGAAAATCTATACTGAAACAAAGACTGACAAACAACCAATGTTCAAAACTAGACAAATCACACAAATAATAAATAAATCATATTGAGAGCATGATTTGTAGCGTCCTTGAAAGTGAGTCTGTAGGTAGTGGAAGCAGTTCAGCATTAAGTTGAGGGTTCAAGGGTATCTTTGTTTGCCCTGTGCATTTACTGTCTATTTACGGAGGAAGTACAGCAGCATCTCTACTTCCTTCAATCTGTGAAGATTCGTTATGACATCTGAAGCTTTGACAGACATCTATCGTGAGCGGGTATTGACTGGCTGCATCACGGCCTGGTATGGAATGCTAATGTCTTTGATTGGAAAATCCTACAAAGAATAGTGGATATGGAGCAGTCCATCATGGGTACAGCACATCTACACGGAAAGCAGCATCCGTCATCAGGGACCCCCAGCGCCCAGGCCACGCTCTCTTCTCACTGCTGCCATCAGGAAGAAGGGACAGGAGCCTCAGGACTCACATTCAGGAACAGTTATTAACCCTCAACCATCAGACTTATGAACCAGAGGGGATAACTTCACTCACTTCACTTGCCCCATTACTGAACTGTTCTCAAAACCTATGGATTCACTTTCAAAGACGTCATCACATGTTCTCGATACTTATTGCTTAATTGTCTATTTATATTATTATTTCTTTCTTTTTGGTATTTCCAGTTCATTGTCTTTCTCACATCAGTTGCATGTCAGTGACATGAAAGCTGATCCTGACTCCGATTCCGGTTCTGATTCTGAACGTAGACCAGAACAGCCCTTCAGCTTAGGATGTGTACTGTCCCTTTAACCTACTCCTGGATCAATCGAACCACTCCCTCACAAGCAGATTCAGAATCAGGTTTAATATCGCTGGCATATGATATGAAATTTGTTGTTACATGGCAGCAGTATATTGCAATGCATAATAATAAGCACTATAAATTACAATAAAAATATATGAATTAAATTAAATTAGTATTGCAAAAAGTGAGCAAAAAAAAAACAAAAATGAAAACAATATTCATGTGGTGTTCATGGGTTCATTGTCCATTCAGAAATCTGATGGCGGAGGCGAAGAAGCTGTCCCTGAAATGTTGAGTGTGTGTCTTCAAGCTCCTGTACCTCCTCCCTGATGGTAGCAATGAGGAGAGGGCATGTCCTGGGTGATGGATTAACTCCCTCCCCGTTACTACTGTAGCCTCCAACTCCCTCCCCATCACACTACTGTAGCCTCCAACTCCCTCCCCATCACACTACTGTAGCCTCCAACTCCCTCCCCGTCACACTACTGTAGCCTCCAACTCCCTCCCCATCACACTACTGTAGCCTCCATCACCCTCCCCGTCACACTACTGTAGCCTCCAACTCCCTCCCCATCACACTACTGTAGCCTCCAACTCCCTCCCCGTCACACTACTGTAGTCTCCATCACCCTCCCCGTCACACGACTGTAGCCTCCATCATCCTCCCCGTCACACGACTGTAGCCTCCATCACCCTCCCCGTCACACTACTGTAGCCTCCATCACCCTCCCCGTCACACTACTGTAGTCTCCATCACCCTCCCCGTCACACTACTGTAGCTTCCAACTCCCTCACCGTCACACTACTGTAGCCTCCATCACCCTCCCCGTCACACTACTGTAGCCTCCATCACCCTCCCCGTCACACTACTGTAGTCTCCATCACCCTCCCCGTCACACGACTGTAGCCTCCATCATCCTCCCCGTCACACTGCTGTAGTCTCCATCACCCTCCCCGTCACACGACTGTAGCCTCCATCATCCTCCCCGTCACACTACTGTAGTCTCCATCACCCTCCCCGTCACACTGCTGTAGTCTCCATCACCCTCCCCGTCACACTGCTGTAGTCTCCATCACCCTCCCCGTCACACTGCTGTAGTCTCCATCACCCTCCCCGTCACACTACTGTAGTCTCCATCACCCTCCCCGTCACACTGCTGTAGTCTCCATCACCCTCCCCGTCACACTACTGTAGTCTCCATCACCCTCCCCGTCACACTGCTGTAGTCTCCATCACCCTCCCCGTCACACTACTGTAGTCTCCATCACCCTCCCCGTCACACTGCTGTAGTCTCCATCACCCTCCCCGTCACACTACTGTAGTCTCCATCACCCTCCCCGTCACACTACTGTAGCCTCCAACCTCATAGCATGAGCATCCATTTCCTCTTCTAGTATTTATTTCCTTTTCACCTCCCCCTTCCATCCTCTTCCATTCCGCTCTCCTGCCTCTCACCTCTTCTCAGCTTCCCCGATGCCTGGCCTCCTTCCCTTTCTCCCATGGTCCATTCTCCCCTCCTATCAGATTCCTTCCTCTCCAGCCCTTTACCTTCCCCTCCCACCTCACTTCACCTATCATGTCCTAGCGAGCTTGTCCTCCTTGCCCCACCCCAGCTTTTTATTCTGGCATCTTCCGCTGTCCTTTCCATTCCTGACGAAGAGAAGGAGTTAGAGGCTAGAGTAGGAATAGGAGAGGGGGGTGAGGGGTAGAAATGGATGCTCCTGCCATCTGGTTTGAGGCCACCCAGATGGAGTATGAAGCGTTGCCCCTCCGCCCCATTGTTGGCCTCATTCTGGCTCAGGAGGAGCCGTGGACTGACATGTTAGAATGGGAATGGGAATCAGAATTAAAATGGCTGGCCTCCAGGAAATTCCACTTTTGTCAGACGGAGCAGAGGATCTAGACAAAGATGCCCCCAGTTGTTACTCCGGAGCCTCCCCATGAGTGGGTCTAGCTGTAAGGCAGTGGAGGTTTGAGATCAAAATCTCCTTCTCATAGATGGGCTGCCAAGCACGGCTGACAGTCCCATCTTCCCGAAGCGACTGGTTGAAGGTGTCAGTACCCACCCTTGCCCCTTCCCCTGCCAGTAGAAACGTGAAGGCCAAGAACTGAACTTGGTTGCCAGAGGCTATTTGAGACACACAGCATTGGGAGCATTGATTAGGTTGTGGGAGCTTGTCGACACTACCCTCATACCCCTGGCTATGAGAAGCTTAAGGAACCGGCTCTTTGGTAACCCATACAAGATGCTGGAGGGACTGGAGGGACACCACTGTAGTATTGCGATGCTATTACAGCTCAATACCAGCATCCTCTGTAAGAAAGTCAGCACATTTTCCCTCAGGAACGCATGGGTTTCCCCCGGGTTCTCCGGTTTCCCCCCATAGCCTAAAGATGTACCGGTTAGGAGTTTAATCATCCGCTGTAAATTGTCCAGTGATTAGGCTAGGGTCGAATAGCTGGGCGGCGCGTCACTAAATATTTATTGTATTCTTTGAGTTTTTTGTGCTGCATTGGATCCGGAGAAACAATCTCCTCTGCACCGGTGTGCTGACGAATGACAATAAACAAGCTTGAATCTTGAATAGTTCTGTGACCATGCCTTCCTGTGGCTGCCTCGTTTCAGCCCGACTGCCAGCAGGAGCCACTGCGCTGTCTGTGTGTGCTTTGGCACTCGATCTGGAGAGGTTCTTTCCATCGGCTGCCGTGTGGCTAGGAAGATATTTCCTAGTTCCGCCCTGCCCTGGACCACAACCACAAAACCTGCTTGTTTTTGTGTCCTTCTCCACACCAAACATGAAAGTACCCTCCCTTAACCCGCAAAACACAAGACATTCTGCAGATGCTGGAAGTCCAGAGCAACACACTCAAAATTCTCAGCAGGCGGAGAGGAATAAACAGTCGACACTTTGGGCCAAAACCGTTCATCAGGATTCACCGTCCTGGCGAAGGGTCCTGGCAATTCACTCGCCCCATCACTGAATTGTTTCCACAATCAATGGACTCACTTTCAAGGACTCTTCATCTCATGCTCTCGATATTTATTGATTATTTACTTGCTATTATTATTACCCTTTTTCTTTATGTGTTTGCACAGTCTTTTGCCTGTTGATTGTTTGTCCGTCCAGTTGAGTGCTGTCTTTCACTGAATTCATTGTATTTCTTTGTACTTACTGTGAATGCCCACAAGAAAATGAATCTCAAGTGACATATATGTACTTTGACAATAAATTTACTTTGAACTTTAGGTAGAATAAAAAGTCAGAATCTGGTTTATTACCACTGATATATGTTGTGGAACTTGTTTTGCTGCAGCAGTACAATGTAATACATAAAAAATTACCATATTACAATAAGAAATATAATAAATAAGTGGTGCAAAAAGAGAGCAAAATAGTGAGGTAATGTTTCTGGGTTCATAGACCATTCAGAAATCTAATGGTGAAGGGGAAGAAACTGTTCTGTGGGTCTTCATGCTCCTGTACCTCCTTCCTGATGGTAGCAATGAGAAGAGGGCAGGTCCTGGGTGATGACAGATGCCACCTTTTTGAGGCATCAGATTTTGAAGGTGTCCTTGATGCTGGAGATGCTCGTGCCTGTGATGGAGCTGACTGTATCTACAACTTTCTGCAGCTTTTTCCGATTCTGCATTCTGACCTCGTGCACTGTGCGCTCACCACAACACTGAGCTGATCCCACAGTTGCACTTTCAAAGGCTCCACAGCTCACGTGCTCAGAATGATTTATTTACTCTTTTATTATTTGTCTTCTTTTGCACATTGATTGTTTGTCAGTCCTTGTCATTTACTGTAGAGCATTTTCCTAAATTCTATTGGACTGGCCTGAAGAACAATCCTGGCCCGACTCATCGACTGTTTATTCATTTCCATAGAAGCTGCCTGACCCACTGAGTTCCTCCAGCATTTTGTGTGTCTTGCTTTGTTTTATTTCTTTATTTTCCTGTAAGTGACTGAAAGAAAATGAAGGTCAAGATTGTACATGTTGACATATATATACTCCGATAACAAAACGTACATGAGCCTGCAAGAACCCTGAAACCTCATCATTAACAATTGAATCCAACGTATTCCCAGCCACTGAGGTCAGACTAACTGGCCTGTAGTTGCCTTTCTTCTGCCTCCCTCCCTGAGGAAATGAAGGGCGGCAGTTTTATAAAATTCAGAGGATGGTGGGAACGCAGCTGGGACATGGGTGTAAAAGGAGGGAAGAAGTTACACTTACACATTTCCGCATTGAACATACTTGGTTGAATAATTCCCCGTTCAGAATTAACAGGCATGATACAAGCATCTGCAGGGAGTGCACCTGTCAGGAAATGGTGCAGTACGTACTGTTTAAATGCAGTTCCTAGGAGTTGTGAAGGAAATGTGTACAGCAAAAGGCTAAACGGAGATCTTTGGGACAGACAGAGTTTAACATGGAAAGTTTGTTAGATATCACTACCATCAGAATATATATAAGTGAGTTTTTGACTTTCTGAAAAGCATTAGATGTTTTGATATTATTTGAGTTTTTTGAGGGGAATTTAGTGGGTATACTTCCTGTCTCTTTGCTCCACACTCCAACTCAGTAGGTGGTGGTAATACACCTTGTGTTGGTTTGCCAACCACCATTAAACTTTACAAGAAGGTGAAGGGGTGCAGATGATCCTGAAACCCTCAGTGCCATGGAACTATTCAGGGATCTCAGTGAGGGGCACAGATCTGGAGCACGTGGGCTCGGAGCTGGTTTGTGGTCGGAAGGTAGTGTTTCATGTGTGTGCCTTGTGTACCTAGTCCAATGGTACTTGCTCTCCACTGGCAGGCAAAACCAGGACCAAGGACAAGTACCGGGTCGTGTACACTGACTACCAAAGGCTGGAGCTGGAGAAAGAATTTCATTACAGCCGCTACATCACAATCCGCCGGAAGTCTGAGCTGGCTCTGTCGCTGGGGCTATCTGAACGCCAGGTCAGTATTCCTCGGGGAAGGGGATGACTGCCTCAATTTAGCATGTCTTAGATTAGACTGTATCATTGTTAACAATTTTCCAGTTTAACAATTAATTTTCTGCTTACAAGTATGTAACTGTTCAGTATGTTCCCTGGTGGTCACAGTATGTATATACAGTTGTTCGGTGTGTCCCCTAGTGGTTACAGTTATTCTGTCTCTTTCTGAAAGCTTCTCTGATGTGGCAATATTTGAGTAGGGGCTATCTGTTTGGGTAACTCTTATCCATACATTTAGGAGGAAAACTTTTCATCTATGGTATAAAAAGAGCTGGACACATCCCCCCACCGTATTTATTCCTGTTACTTCTTTCCCTCTGTTACTCCTAATTTCCAGTTCCTTTTGTCTATTAGCACTTAATAATACAATTGTAAAACACTAAGTTCTGTGCCTCTTTCTTAACTTCTGAAAGAACTTTGGATCAAAACATCAGAATCCAGCAGCAATAACCCTCACCATTTTATAATGATGCACCACAGAAAACATCCTATCCGGATGTTTGGTATGGCAACTGCTCAGCTCGTGACCACAGGAAACTGCAGAGAGTTGTGGACACATCACAGAAACCAGCCTCCCCTCCACGGACTCTGTCTATACTCCTCACTGTCTCAGTAAAGCAGCCGGCAGAATCAAAGACCCCACCCTCCCCAGACATTCTCTCTTCCCCCCCCCCACCCATCGGGCTGAAGATACAAAAGCCTGAAAGCACGTCCCACCAGGCTAGAGGACAATTTCTACCCCACTGTTATCAGTGAAAGCACGTCCCACCAGGCCCAAGGACAGCTTCTACCCCACTGTTATCAGTGAAAGCACGTCCCACCAGGCCCAAGGACAGCTTCTACCCCACTGTTATCAGTGAAAGCACGTCCCACCAGGCCCAAGGACAGCTTCTACCCCACTGTTATCAGTGAAAGCACATCCCACCAGGCCCAAGGACAGCTTCTACCCCACTGTTATCAGTGAGAGCACGTCCCACCAGGCCCAAGGACAGCTTCTACCCCACTGTTATCAGTGAAAGCACATCCCACCAGGCCCAAGGACAGCTTCTACCCCACTGTTATCAGTGAAAGCACGTCCCACCAGGCCCAAGGACAGCTTCTACCGCACTGTTACTAGTGAAAGCACGTCCCACCAGGCCCAAGGACAGCTTTTACTCCACTGTTATCAGTGAGACCATGTCCCACCAGGCCCAAGGACAGCTTCTACCCCGCTGCTATCAGTGACAGCACGTCCCACCAGGCCCAAGGACAGTTTCTACCCCACTGTTATCAGTGAGAGCACGTCCCACCAGGCCCAAGGACAGCTTCTACCTGACTGTTACCAGTGAAAGCACGTCCCACCAGGCACAAGGACAGTTTCTACCCCACTGTTACCAGTGAAAGCAGGTCCCACCAGGCCCAAGGACAGCTTCTACCCCACTGTTATCAGAGAAAGCACGTCCCACCAGGCCCAAGGACAGCTTCTACCCCACTGTTACCAGTGAAAACACGTCCCACCAGGCCCAAGGACAGCTTCCACCCCTCTGTTATCAGTGAAAACACGTCCCACCAGGCCCAAGGACAGCTTCTACCCCACTGTTATCAGTGAAAGCACGTCCCACCAGGCCCAAGGACAGCTTCTACCCCACTGTTATCAGTGAAAGCACGTCCCACCAGGCCCAAGGACAGCTTCTACCCCACTGTTATCAGTGAAAGCACGTCCCACCAGGCCCAAGGACTGCTTCTACCCCACTGTTATCAGTGAAAACACATCCCACCAGGCCCAAGGACAGCTTCTACCCCACTGTTATCAGTGAAAACACATCCCACCAGGCCCAAGGACAGCTTCTACCCCACTGTTATCAGTGAGAGCACATCCCACCAGGCCCAAGGACAGCTTCTACCCCACTGTTATCAGTGAAAGGACGTCCCACCAGGCCCAAGGACAGCTTCTACCCCACTGTTACCAGTGAAAACACGTCCCACCAGGCCCAAGGACAGCTTCTACCCCACTGTTATCAGAGAAAGCACGTCCCACCAGGCCCAAGGACAGCTTCTACCCCACTGTTACCAGTGAAAACACGTCCCACCAGGCCCAAGGACAGCTTCTACCCCTCTGTTATCAGTGAAAACACGTCCCACCAGGCCCAAGGACAGCTTCTACCCCACTGTTATCAGTGAAAGCACGTCCCACCAGGCCCAAGGACAGCTTCTACCCCACTGTTACCAGTGAAAACACGTCCCACCAGGCCCAAGGACAGCTTCTATCCCACTGTTATCAGAGAAAGCACGTCCCACCAGGCCCAAGGACAGCTTCTACCCCACTGTTATCAGTGAAAACACATCCCACCAGGCCCAAGGACAGCTTCTACCCCACTGTTATCAGTGAAAACACATCCCACCAGGCCCAAGGACAGCTTCTACCCCACTGTTATCAGTGAAAACACATCCCACCAGGCCCAAGGACAGCTTCTACCCCACTGTTATCAGTGAGAGCACATCCCACCAGGCCCAAGGACAGCTTCTACCCCACTGTTATCAGTGAGAGCACGTCCCACCAGGCCCAAGGACAGCTTCTACCCCATTGTTATCAGTGAGAGCACATCCCACCAGGCCCAAGGACAGCTTCTACCCCACTGTTATCAGTGAAAGCACGTCCCACCAGGCCCAAGGACAGCTTCTACCCCACTGTTATCAGTGAAAGCACGTCCCACCAGGCCCAAGGACAGCTTCTACCCCACTGTTACCAGTGAGAGCACGTCCCACCAGGCCCAAGGACAGCTTCTACCCCACTGTTACCAGTGAAAGCACATCCCACCAGGCCCAAGGACAGCTTCTACCCCACTGTTATCAGTGAAAGCATGTCCTACCAGGCCCAAGGACAGCTTCTACCCCACTGTTATCAGTGAAAGCACGTCCTACCAGGCCCAAGGACGGCTTCTACCCCACTGTTATCAGTGAGAGCACGTCCCACCAGGCCCAAGGACAGCTTCTACCCCACTGTTATCAGTGAAAGCACGTCCCACCAGGCCCAAGGACAGCTTCTACCCCACTGTTATCAGTGAAAGGACGTCCCACCAGGCCCAAGGACAGCTTCTATCCCACTGTTATCAGTGAAAGCACGTCCCACCAGGCCCAAGGACAGCTTCTACCCCACTGTTACCAGTGAAAACACGTCCCACCAGGCCCAAGGACAGCTTCTACCCCACTGTTATCAGAGAAAGCACGTCCCACCAGGCCCAAGGACAGCTTCTACCCCACTGTTACCAGTGAAAACACGTCCCACCAGGCCCAAGGACAGCTTCCACCCCTCTGTTATCAGTGAAAACACGTCCCACCAGGCCCAAGGACAGCTTCTACCCCACTGTTATCAGTGAAAGCACGTCCCACCAGGCCCAAGGACAGCTTCTACCCCACTGTTATCAGTGAAAGCACGTCCCACCAGGCCCAAGGACAGCTTCTATCCCACTGTTATCAGAGAAAGCACGTCCCACCAGGCCCAAGGACAGCTTCTACCCCACTGTTATCAGTGAAAGCACGTCCCACCAGGCCCAAGGACTGCTTCTACCCCACTGTTATCAGTGAAAACACATCCCACCAGGCCCAAGGACAGCTTCTACCCCACTGTTATCAGTGAAAACACATCCCACCAGGCCCAAGGACAGCTTCTACCCCACTGTTATCAGTGAGAGCACATCCCACCAGGCCCAAGGACAGCTTCTACCCCACTGTTATCAGTGAAAGGACGTCCCACCAGGCCCAAGGACAGCTTCTACCCCACTGTTACCAGTGAAAACACGTCCCACCAGGCCCAAGGACAGCTTCTACCCCACTGTTATCAGAGAAAGCACGTCCCACCAGGCCCAAGGACAGCTTCTACCCCACTGTTACCAGTGAAAACACGTCCCACCAGGCCCAAGGACAGCTTCTACCCCTCTGTTATCAGTGAAAACACGTCCCACCAGGCCCAAGGACAGCTTCTACCCCACTGTTATCAGTGAAAGCACGTCCCACCAGGCCCAAGGACAGCTTCTACCCCACTGTTACCAGTGAAAACACGTCCCACCAGGCCCAAGGACAGCTTCTATCCCACTGTTATCAGAGAAAGCACGTCCCACCAGGCCCAAGGACAGCTTCTACCCCACTGTTATCAGTGAAAACACATCCCACCAGGCCCAAGGACAGCTTCTACCCCACTGTTATCAGTGAAAACACATCCCACCAGGCCCAAGGACAGCTTCTACCCCACTGTTATCAGTGAAAACACATCCCACCAGGCCCAAGGACAGCTTCTACCCCACTGTTATCAGTGAGAGCACATCCCACCAGGCCCAAGGACAGCTTCTACCCCACTGTTATCAGTGAGAGCACGTCCCACCAGGCCCAAGGACAGCTTCTACCCCATTGTTATCAGTGAGAGCACATCCCACCAGGCCCAAGGACAGCTTCTACCCCACTGTTATCAGTGAAAGCACGTCCCACCAGGCCCAAGGACAGCTTCTACCCCACTGTTATCAGTGAAAGCACGTCCCACCAGGCCCAAGGACAGCTTCTACCCCACTGTTACCAGTGAGAGCACGTCCCACCAGGCCCAAGGACAGCTTCTACCCCACTGTTACCAGTGAAAGCACATCCCACCAGGCCCAAGGACAGCTTCTACCCCACTGTTACCAGTGAAAGCACATCCCACCAGGCCCAAGGACAGCTTCTACCCCACTGTTATCAGTGAAAGCACGTCCCACCAGGCCCAAGGACAGCTTCTACCCCACTGTTATCAGTGAAAGCACGTCCCACCAGGCCCAAGGACAGCTTCTACCCCACTGTTACCAGTGAGAGCACGTCCCACCAGGCCCAAGGACAGCTTCTACCCCACTGTTACCAGTGAAAGCACATCCCACCAGGCCCAAGGACAGCTTCTACCCCACTGTTACCAGTGAAAGCACATCCCACCAGGCCCAAGGGCAGCTTCTACCACACTGTTATCAGTGAAAGCACGTCCCACCAGGCCCAAGGACAGCTTCTACCCCACTGTTATCAGTGAAAGCACATCCCACCAGGCCCAAGGACAGCTTCTACCCCACTGTTATCAGTGAAAGCACGTCCCACCAGGCCTAAGAACAGTTTCTACCCCACTGTTACCAGTAAATGCACGTCCCACCAGGCCCAAGGACAGCTTCTACCCCACTGTCATCAGACTTAATCAAACCTCTTATATAATAAAGTATTCATCTTCCAGTCAAGCTCATCATGGCCCCTGCACCTTAATGTCTCTGCACTCTCTCTATAATTGTACACTCAGTAGCCACTTTATTAGGGACACCTGTACTCCTACTCATTAATGCAGACCAGCCAATCGTGTGGCAGCAACTCAATGCATAAAAACATGCAGGCATGGTCAAGAGGTTCAGTTGTTGTTCAGACCAAACATCAGAATGGGGAAGAAATGTGATCTAAGTGACTTTGATTGCTGGTGCCAGATGGGGTGGTTTGAGTATCTCAGAATCTGATGATCTCCTGCAATTTTCATGTGCAGCATTCTCTAGAGTTCACAGAGAACTGGGCAAAAATATAAAAGAAAACATTCAGTGAGTGTCAGTTCTGTGGATGAAAACACCTTGTTAATGAGAGAGGTCAGAGGAGAATAGCCAAATTGAGAGAAAGGCAACAGTAATTCAAATAACCACACGTTACAACAGTGGTGTGTAGCAGAGTATCTCTGAATGCAAAATGCATTGAAGTGGATCAACAAATTTGCTGATGATACAAAGATTGGAGGTGTAGTGGACAGTGAGGAAGGTTTTCAAAGCTTGCAGAGGGACTTGGACCAGCTGGGAAAATGGGCTGACAACTGGCAGATGGAATTTAATACAGACAAGTGTGAGGCATTGCACTTTGAAAGGACAAACCAGGTATAACATACAAGGTAAATGGTAGGGCACTGAGGAGTGCAGTAGATCAGAGGGATCTGGGAATACAGATGCATAATTCCCTAAAAGTGGCATCACAGGTAAATAGGGTTGTAAAGAGAGCTTTTGGTATATTGGCCTTTATAAATCAAAGTATTGAGTTTAAGAGTTGGAATGTTATGGTGAGGTTGTATAAGACATTGGTGAGACCAAATTTGGAGTATTGTGTGCAGTTTTGGTCACCTAATTACAGGAAGGATATTAATAAGGTTGAAAGAGTGCAGAGAAGGTTTACAAGGATGTTGCCGGGACTTGAGAAACTGAGTTACAGAGAAAGGTTGAATAGGTTAGGACTTTATTCCCTGGAGCATAGGAGAATGAGGGGAGATTTGATAGAGGTGTATAAAATTATGATGGGTATAAATAGTGTGAATGCAAGCAGGCTTTTTCCACTGAGGCTAGCGGAGAAAAAAAACAGAGGTCATGGGTTAAGGGTGAAGGGGGAAAGTTTAAAGGGAACATTGGGGGGGCTTCTTCACACAGAGTGGTGGGAGTGTGGAATGAGCTGCCAGATGAAGTGGTGAATGTGGGCTCACTTTTGACATTTAAGAAAAACTTGGACAGGTACATGGATAAGAGGGGTATGGAGGGATATGGGCCAGGTGCAGGTCAGTGGGACTAGGCAGAAAAATGGTTCAGCACAGCCAAGAAGGGCCAAAAGGCGTGTTTCTGTGCTGTAATGTTCTCAGGTTCTATGGTACTATGGGTGGGCTACAGCAGCAGAAGACCATGAATACTTGGGTACAGTGGGTACTGTACGGGGTATAGTCGGAATCTAGTAAAGTGGCCACTGAGTGACTCTGGCACTGTATGGTCCCAGTGTTCCCCACTTTGAGTGATCTGTGGGTCAGAAGTTCCTGGGGGTCAGTGGGGTAGGGTAACTCTGCCATGGACAATCCCAAGCCCGGTTGCAAAAGGAAAAGAGTTGGGCATGAGGCTAGCAACCCCATCCTGTAAAAACTCTGCTACAGAAACGCCAACAGAAGTCCCATCCCAGCGAGAGGAAGGGTATATCTGAGACAACGTGAAGGATTGGCACCAGACAGAGGACCCTCTATCCCCTTGTGGGGCTTCAGTGAATTAGTAGGTAGGGTAGGGTAGGCTATGGACAGGCTTCACGGCTTGAGCCAGCATTGAATTGTCTGCCTGTAGCTGTTTTTGAGAAGGTGGTAGTGAGCTGCCCTCTTCAACCATTGCGGCTCTTGAGGCATGGGGTCACCCAAAGTGCCCTTAGGGATTCTATATTTAATATTTCATTAGGAGTTTGAGGAGAATTGTTACAGCATCAGATTCGCACCGTTTTTATAGATGTACCATGGACGTGGAGAGCATTCCGACTGGTTACATCACAGTCTGGTATGGACAGGCCACTGCACAGGATCAGGAAAAGCTACAGAAAGTTGTGAACACAGATTGCTCCATCGTGGGCACTCGCTTCCCAGCGATACCTCAAACAGCAGTATCCATCATTGAGGACCCCCGCCACCCAGGACATGCCCCCTTCTCATTGCTACATCGGGGGGGAGGTACAGGAGCCTGAAGACTCTCCCTCAACGTCTCAGGAACAGCTTCTTCCCCTCTGTCATCAGATTTGTGAATGAGCAATGAACCCATGAACACTCCCTCACTATTTTTCTTTTCTTCTTGTGTGACATTTTTCAGACATAAGATAGTGTATATTGTTATTGTACTTTATAGTATATTTTGTTTCTTGCTGTATACTCTCAGATGCTGCATCAGTCAGAGAGGATGTGTTGTTTTCTCTGGAGCGGCAGAGGCTGAGGGGAGACCTGGTGGAGGTGTATAAGGTTATGACCGGCATAGAGTAGACAGACAGTACCTTCTTCCCAGGGTTGAAATGTCTGATAACAGAGGGCATGTATTTAATGTCAGAGGGAGCAAGTTCAAGGGGGATGTGTGGCATAAGATTTTCTTACAGAGAGATGGGTGCCTGGAATGTGCTGTCTAGGGTGGTGGTAGAGGCCGATATATTGGAGGCTTTTAGAGATGCTTAGATAGGCTCATGAGTTTGAGGAAAATGGAAGGATATGGATAAACATGCACAAAATGCTGGAGGAACTCAGCAGGTCAGGCAATGTCTGTGGAAAAAGGTCCAGTCGACATTTTGGCCAGGATATGGATATTGTGTAGGTAGAGATTAGCTCAGTTACTGATTACTAATTTAATTGGTACAGCATAACAGTGTGGGCTGAATGGCCTGTTCCTGTGCTTTACTGTTTTATATTCTATGTTCTAAGAGTGGTTGGTGGAGTTTCCACTCTGGCGTAGATGAGAAATCAGCCAAGCAGTTCAGGAGGTCATAAACACAAGCAATGAAGGGTTTGGCCCGAAACATTGACAATTCTGCTGATGCAGGAAATCCAGAGTAACACACACAATGCTGGAAGAACTCAACAGGTCAGGTAGCATCTTTGGAGGGCAATGGAGATTTCCAGCATCTGCAGAATCTCGTGTATCTGCCTGCATTGCACTTTCTCTGTAACTGTGACACTTTATTCTGCATTCTGTTATTGTTTTCCCTTGTTCTACCTCAATGCACTGTGTAGTGATCTGATCTGTATGAACAGTTTTTCACTGCACGGCAGTACACGTAACAACAATAAACCAATTTACAGTTTTACCAACTTAGAAAAGAATTCTTATCAGGAATTGGATAATTCCATCCATAAATCGGCCTGGCTTTGCACTCCCACAATGCAATGCTCTCACCCTCAGGCATCGATTGGCAGAAGCCATGTCCCTTCTGATTTATATTTACCGATCTAGTCTGTTTAGTTCTGGTCACCTCATTACAGGAAGGATGTGGAAGCTTTAGAGAGAGTGCAGAGGAGATTTACCAGGATGCTGCCTGGATTAGAGAGGGTGCAGAGGAGATTTACCAGGATGCTGCCTGGATTAGAGAGGGTGCAGAGGAGATTTACCAGGATGCTGCCTGGATTAGAGAGGGTGCAGAGGAGATTTACCAAGATGCTGCCTGGATTAGAGAGGGGGCAGAGGAGATTTACCAGGATGCTGCCTGGATTAGAGAGGGTGCAGAGGAGATTCACCAGGATGCTGCCTGGATTAGAGAGAGTGCAGAGGAGATTCACCAGGATGCTGCCTGGATTAGAGAGTGTGCAGAGGAGATTCACCAGGATGCTGCCTGGATTAGAGAGGGTGCAGAGGGGATTCACCAGGATGCTGCCTGGATTAGAGAAGGTGCAGAGGGGATTCACCAGGATGCTGCCTGGATTAGAGAGGGTGCAGAGGAGATTCACCAGGATGCTGCTTGGATTAGAGAGGGTGTCTTATGAACGAGCTGGAGCTTTTCACTATGGAGCAAAGGAGGAAGAGAGGTGACTTGACTGAGGTGTTCAAGATGATCGAGTGGACAACCAGAGACTTTTTCCCCGTGGTGGAAATGGGTTTATGATGAGGCATAATTGGAAGGTGTTTGGAGGAGAGTACTGGGGGAATGTCAGAGGTAGGTTTTTTTACACAGAGCCTGGTGGTTGTGTGTGGAACACACTGCCAGGTCCGTGGTGGAGTCGGATGCATTAGGGTCAGTTGAGAGACTCTTAGATATATAACCATATAACAATTACAGCACAGAAACAGGCCATCTTGGCTCTTCTAGTCTGTGCCGAATGCTTACTCTCACCCAGTCCCAATGACCTGCACTCAGCCCATAACCGTCCATTCCTTTCCTGACAATATACCTATCCAATATTTTTTTAAATGACAAAATCGAACTTGCCTCTAGCACTTCTACTGGAAGCTCGTTCCACACAGCTACCACTCTCTGAGTAAAGAAGTACCCCCTTGTGTTACCCCTAACTGTTTGCCCCTTAACTCTCAACTCATGTCCTCTTGTTTGAATCTGCCCTACTCTCAATGGAAAAAGCCTATCCACGTCAACTCTATCTATCCCCCTCATAATTTTAAATACCTCTATCAAGTCCCCCCTCAACCTTCTACGCTCCAAAGAATAAAGACCTAACTTGTTCAGCCTTTCTCTGTAATTTAGGTGCTAAAACCCAGGTAACATTCTAGTAAATCTCCTCTGTACTCCCTCTATTTTGTTGACATCTTTCCTATAATTCAGTGACCAGAACTGTACTCAATACTCCAAATTTGGCCTCACCAATGCCTTGTACAATTTTAACATTACATCACAATCCTATACTCAATGCTTTGATTTATAAAGGCTAGCATACCAAAAGCTTTCTTCACCACCCTATCCACATGAGATTCCACCTTCAGGGAACTATGCACCATTATTCCTAGATCACTCTGTTCTACGGCATTCCTCAATGCCCTACCATTTACCATGTGTGTCCTATTTTGATTAGTTCTACCAAAATGTAGCACCTCACACTTATCAGCATTAAACTCCATCTGTCATCTTTCAGTCTACTCTTCTAATTGGCCTAAATCTCTCTGCAAGCTTTGAAAACCTACTTCATTATCCACTACGCCACCCACCTTAGTATCAGCTGCATACTTACTAATCCAATTTACCACCCCATCATCCAGATCATTAACGTATATGACAAACAACATTGGACCCAGTACAGATCCCTGAGGCACACCACTAGTCACCGGCCTCCAACCTGACGAACAGTTATCCACTACTACTCTCTGGCATCTCCCATCCAGCCACTGTTGAATCAATTTTACTACTTCAATATTAATACCTAATGATTGAATCTTCCGAACTAACCTTCCATGTGGAACCTTGTCAAAGGCCTTACTGAAGTCCATATAGACAACATCCACTGCTTTACCCTCGTCAACTTTCCTAGTAACCTCTTCAAAAAATTCAATAAGATTTGTCAAACATGACCTTCCACGCACAAATCCATGCTGACTGTTCCAATCAGACCCTGTCTATCCAGATAATTATATATACCATCTCGAAGAATACTTTCCATTAATTTACCCACCACTGACGTCAAACTTACAGGCCTATAATTGCTAGGTTTACTCTTAGAACCCTTTTTAAACAATGGAACCACATGAGCAATACGCCAATCCTCCAGCACCATCCCCGTTTCTAATGACATTTGAAATATTTCCGTCAGAGCCCCTGCTATTTCTACACTAACTTCCCTCAAGGTCCTAGGGAATATCCTGTCAGGATCTGGAGACTTATCCACTTTTATTTTCTTTAAAAGCGCCAGTACTTCCTCTTCTTTAATCATCATAGTTTCCATAACTTCCCTACTTATTTCCCTTACCTTACACAATTCAATATCCTTCTCCTTAGTGAACACCGAAGAAAAGAAATTGTTCAAAATCTCCCACATCTCTTTTGGCTCCACACAAAGCTGTCCACTCTGATTCTCTAAGGGACCAATTTTATCTCTCACTATCCTTTTGCTATTAATATAACCATAGAAACCCTTCGGATTTATTTTCACCTTACTGGCCAAAGCAACCTCGTATCTTCTTTTAGCTTTTCTAATTTCTTTCTTCAGATTCTTCTTACATTCTTTATATTCCTCGAGCACCTCATTTACTCCATGCTGCCTATATTTATTGCAGATCTCCCTCTTTTTCTGAACCAAGTTTGCAACATCCCTTGAAAACCATGGCTCTCTCAAACTTCTAACCTTTCCTTTCAACCTAACAGGAACATAAAGATTCTGTACCCTCAAAATTTCACCTTTAAATGACCTCCATTTCTCTATTACATCCTTCCCATAAAACAAATTGTCCCAATCCAGTCCTTCTAAATCCTTTTGCATCTCCTCAAAGTTAGCCTTTCTCCAATCAAAAATCTCAACCCTGGGTCCAGTCTGATCCTTCTCCATAATTATATTGAAACTAATGGCATTGTGATCACTGGACCCGAAGTGCTCCCCAACACATACCTCCGTCACCTGACCTATCTCATTCCCTAACAGGAGATCCAACACTGCCCCTTCTCTAGTTGGTACCTCTATGTATTGCTGCAAAAAAACTACACATGGAACACATGGAAGATAGAAAAATGGAGGGCAATGTGGGAGGGAAGGGTTAGATTGATTTTCGAGTAAGCTAAAAGGTTGGCACGGCATTGTGGGCTGAAGGGCCTCTACTGTGCTACAGTGTTCTGTGTTCTGTGATTTAAATTTACCAATTTACCATAGAATCAGATTTTGATTAATTTGTCACAAACATTGTGGTTTTGGAGCAGCAATACAGTGCAATGCATAAAAATTACTGCAAGTTACAATAAGAATATATACTAAATAAATAACAATAATAATAATAATAATTGATAGTATTTAACTTGATAGTAATTAAATTGATAGTAATTGATAATAATTAACATCTGCCAGACAATGCTGAGGATGTTCTACAAGTCTGTGGTTGGCAGTGCTATCATGTTTGCTGTTGTGTGCTGGGGCAGCAGGCTGAGGGTAGCAGACACCAACAGAATCAACAAACTCATTCGTAAGGTCAATGATGTTGTGGGTGTGGAACTGGACTCTCTGACGGTGGTGTCTGAAAAGAGGATGCTGTCTAAGCTGCATGCCATCTTGGACAATGACTCCCATCCACTCCATAATGTACTGGTTAGGCACAGGAGTACATTCAGCCAGAGACTCATTCCACCGAGATGTAACACTGAGCGTCATAGGAAGTCATTCCTACCTGTGGCTATCAAACTTTACAACTCCTCCCTCGGAGTGTCAGACACTCTGAGTCAATAGGCTGGTCCTGGACTTATTTCCACTTGGCATAATTTATTATTAATTATTTATGGTTTTATATTGCTATATTTCTTCACAATTCTTGGTTGGTACGGATGTAATGAAACCCAATTTCCCTTGGGATCAATAAAGTATGTCTGTCTGTCTGTCTGTCTGTCTGATAGATACAGTACTGTGCAGATGTTTTGGGCATGTATACAGTATATAGCAGGGGTGCCTTAGACTTTTGCACAGTACTTCAGTAATTTTATTTGTTGCACTGTACTGCTGCTGAGAAAAAAACAAATTTCTTGACATAGAGTGATGATAAAGCTGATTCTGATATTGTGGACTGAGAGTGGGAAGGGGGCAGGGAGAGGGGAGGAAGTGGGAAGCACCAGAGAGACATTCTGTAATGATCAGTAAACCAATTGTTTGGAGTCAAATGGCCTTGCCTTGTTTCTCAGGGCTGGGTGTCTGCACCCATGCCACCCCCTGACCCATCCCGGCACTCCTCTGCCACCTGTCCCACACCACCCTCGCCACTCCCAACATACCTTGCTCCCACTAGATTTACAAACTTGCTCTCCGCTCCATGTTGACAAATACAGTCCTTAAAGTCTGGAACCCTGGCTGTATATGAAGTAGAACTTCTGCACAGTACCGTTGATGTTTAGATAGATAGAGAGATAGATAGATAGATAGATAGATAGATAGATAGATAGATAGATAGATAGATGGATGGATGGACAGATGGATGGATAGATAGATAGACAGATGGATAGATGGATGGATGGACAGATGGATAGATAGATAGATAGATAGATAGATAGATGGATAGATGATGATGTCAACTCAGGCCTGAGAGGCCAGCATTGGGCATTTTCTTGCCTTACAAGGTGTGGAACGAAAGACCGTGTGTCGCACCACTCCTCACACAGACATTTCGCAGTATTTTTCTTTATTTTATGAAGTTGAGTTGCGAGCTCAACACTCAACCCGGCACAAATGGACAGCATACTTGGGAATGGCCCGACTGGATTTGAACCCAGGAACCTCCGTTCCGGAATCCGGCGCTGATGTCACTGCTCCACCAGCTGACCCATGGATAGGTGCATGGCTAGATAGTCAGGCAGATAGATAGATAGAATAAATAAGTAGTACGAAAAGCAAAATCGTGAGTTTGTGTTCATGGGTTCATGGATTGTTCAGAAATCTGATGGTAGAGGGGCAGATTGTTGAGTGTGTTTCTAACCCTAACCTGCACCTCGTCCACAGTACTGCGATGAGGAGGGGCAGGTGAGGTGTACCTTGGTTGGGGCGAAGGAGGGAAATACATGGTCTTGTTTCTACAGTTGTGTGACACTACACTCGTTCTGATCTCATGTCTCTTTCCCCTTACTCTGTGTCCCAGGTGAAAATTTGGTTCCAGAACAGACGGGCGAAGGAGAGGAAGATTAACAAAAAGAAGATGCAGCAGCAAGCTCAGCAAGCTAGCTCCAGCACCGCCAGCCCCAGGGCGCTGCCAGCAATTGGACTGGTCAGCAGCAGCAGCAACCTTGTCCCCCAGTCCCTGCCCCTCAGCATCAAAGAAGAGTACCTGTCCTAACCCAGCGGCAGCCACCCTGTCCGCCAGCGGCCTCTGCCTCCATCCCCCTCCCCCCATGGCCAATGCGAAGAGAGAGCTCACCAATGGCGATATCACTGTCTGAAGACTGTCACTTCCACCCCCGCGTTGAGAGGAAAGAGGTGGCGATGGGACGGGGCGGAGGGAGGGCTATTTACATAGTTGGGTGGGGTGCGTGGGGAACGGTCACGGGTTGCTCAGGATTCGGGCTTGACCCCTGACCCCTGACCCCAAACGTCAGGTCACCGGTGAGACTTAAATACCTGAGGACATGGTATCAAATGGAAAACGTTGGACACAGATGATGATGGTTCAAGGCCTGTGCCCCAAGGGGGCTTACAGCTTATCTTCCCCATCTGATTGAAACGTGTTTGGATTTACTGATAGATAGGATGTACTATACTTTGTGTGGTTTGAAGACCTTTGGGTTTTTTTCAGACAGAGTAAAAAGATGATATTAGCTTTATTTGTCACATACAAGAGAAAATCTGCAGTTGCTGGAAATCCAGAGCAACACACACAAAATGCTGGAGGAACTCAGCAGGCCAGACAATATCTATGGAAAAGAGTAAGCAGTTGGGCTGGAAAAGATGGAATCTCATTCTGGAACTGGAATGGGCCTTAAATCTGGTCCATTGCAAACTGTACATGGTGGGCAAGATCAGAGGGCACAGCCTCAGAATAGAGAAACATCCATTTAGAACAGAGATGAGGAGGGGTTTCTTTAGCTAGAGGGTGGTGAATCTGTGGAATTCAATGCCACATATGACTATGGAGAATTATCACTGGGTATATTTAAAACAGAGGTTGATAGGTTCTTGATTAATCAGGGCAACAAAGGTTCTATGAAGAAGGAAGGAGAATGGGGTTGAGAGGGATAATAAGTCAGCCATGATGGGATGGCAGAGTAGATTCAATGGGCTGAAGGCCTAATTTTGCTCCAATGTCTTGTGGTTTTCAGGGGAATAAAATGCCTTCTTAAGTACCATTTGGACAGTTCACTGAAATCATCTTTCATTTTGCAGAGCGCATGGGAAAGGTCTCGGCCTGGAATGTTGATGAGCTCAGATAGGCCAGTGACCTTAGGTCATGGGAGCAGATTCTTTCATTTATCTTGTATACGTGGAAACATTCAGTGATATGCAGTGTTTGTGTTAACAACCAACACAACCTAACGATGAGCTGGGGACAGCCCGCAGTTTTGCCACACATTCCAGTGCCAACATAACATGACTGCGGTGGTTGACAGAACAACAACAGCAAAACAAGCCACGTTCCTCCCTCCCTCATTGGATGAGCTTGAGACAGGTAGAATAACAACATTTAAAATACAGGTTCAGATTCACATTCACTTATTTATCACTCCTACATGGAAACAACAGTAAAATGTGCCGTTTGTGTAAACAACCGACATCCCCAAGGAGGCAAGTGTGGCCGCACATTCCGACACCAACATATCCTGCCCACAGTGCTCGGCAGAACAACACAGAACGCAGCTAAAGAAATGGCAAAGCAACTCCCTTTCCTTCCTCACACGCACCTATCCTCTCACACCCTCATTTCCCACCTATCCTCTCACAACCTCATTTCCCTCCTACCCTCTCACAGCCCTATTTCCCACCTATCCTCTCACTCCCTCATTTCCCTCCTATCCTCTCACTCCCTCATTTCCTTCCTATCCTCTCACAGTCCCATTTCCCTCCTATCCTCTCACTCCCTCATTTCCCTCCTATCCTCTCACAGTCGCATTTCCCTCCTATCCTCTCACTCCCTCATTTCCCTCCTATCCTCTCACTCCCTCATTTCCTTCCTATCCTTTCTCAGCCTCATTTCTCTCCTATCCTCTCATTTCCCTCCTACCCTCTCACAGCCCCATTTCCACAGATGCTGCCTGACCTGCTGAGTTTCCCAAGCACTTTGCTTCTTTTTGCTCCAGCTTCCAGCATCTACAGTCTGAGAGTCATAGAGCACTACAGCACAGAAACAGGCCATGTGGCCCATTTAGTCCATGCTGAACCATCATTCAGCTTAGCTCCATTGAACCTGCACTTGGACCATATCCCTCCATATCCTTGCCATCCATGTACCTATCCAAATTTCTCTTCAATGTTGAAATCAAATCCACATCCCCCATCGATCCACCCTCTCACCATTCTCCGAGTGAAGAAGTTGCTCCTCATGTTCCTCTTAAACATTTCACCTTGCACCCTTAACCCATGACCTCTAGTTGTAGTCCCACCCAAACTCAGTGGAAAAAGCCTGCTTGCATTTACCCTATCTATACCCCTCATAATTTTGTATACTTCTATCAAACTCCACTCAATCTTTTACATTCTAGGGATAAAATCCTAACCTATTCACCCTTTCCTTATAACTCAGCTCTTATATGTTTTAAGGTCTGGAAAGTTTAGCCCCAGTTGATTTATTGTCTCCTCATGGGATAATTCTCCATTGGAGGTGAAAGTTTGTAACTGTCCCTTCATTCCTGGGGCTGTCGACAATATTGCAGGCAGAGTCTCGGTGTAACTGGCAGTGAGATATGTTTACCCTGACAAAGGGTCTCCACCTGAAACATCAGTAGTTTATTCCTCCAGCTGCTCTGAGACTCAAACTCTCCTGCAAGAAAATGGCCACCAGATCATTCATCTACCTAAACGTTATTTTCATAAGGATACCCATTTCTTCTCGAACACTAACACACTTCAAGCTCTCATCATATAACAGTTGCAATTTGCTATTTTATTCCCTACAAACATAGGGGCAGGTGTTTTACACAGACATTGGTGGGTGCCTGGAATGTGCTGCCTGGGGTGGGGTAGCAGCAGAACCACTGGAGACTTCTAAGAGACATTTAGATAGGCTCATGAATCTGAGGAAAATGGAAGGAAAGGGGATTAGTTTATCTGAACATTTGATTACTAATTGAATTGGTTCAGCACAACATTGTGGGCCGAAGGGCCTGTTTCTGTGCAGTATGGGTCTACGTTCTATATAAAAGATCACGTTTTTGCCTCATATTCTATTTCCCATGTCCTTGCCCATTTAAATCCACCTCAGCCTCCTCATAAGAGCTAATATTGCCCTCAAAATTATATTATCAACAAACTATATTTATGATGTGATCTTCCTTTTAACTCTTGGAAGGAGTAATCACATCATTTTGTTCAAAACCTTTGCTAGTGTTGGAAGTAGAAATTGGGGATACTGGGGCTGTTTAACCAACCATCCAAAACCATCCAATCATTGACAAGGAGTATGTTTGCAGTTTGATTAGCCGATAAGACGGGCCGCTCTGATTGGGTGGGTTGTCCAGCTACTGAATGGAGTGCTTTGCAAAGGCATTGGAGGGAGGTGGGTGAGTGTGTGATGGGGCCCTGAGGTTTGTTTAATGTGTGTTGATAGGACTATCCTCAGTGTAATGTGGTGGTGGGATCCTCTGTATGTCAGTGAGACCCAATGTAGATTGGGAGACCACTTCGCTGAGTGCCTATGCTCTGTCCGCTTGGAAAAGAGGGATCTCCCGGTAGCCACCTATTTCAATTCTACTTCCCATTCCTATTCTGACACGTCTATCCACAGCCTCCTCTACTGTCGTGATCAGGCTACGCTCAGGCTGGAGGAGCAACATCTTATACTCTGTCCAGCTTGATGGCATGAACATCGATTTCTCCAACTTCTGGTAATACCCTCCCCAGTTCATCAATCCCCGTTCCTTGTTCCCTCTCTCGGCTTATCTTCTTACCTGCCCATCACCACCCCCTGGTGCTCCTTCTCCCTCTCTTTTTCCATGGTTTTGTGCCCTTTTCTATCAGATTCCTACTTCCCCAGCCCTTTACCTTTTTCACCAATCAACTTCTCAGCTCCTTATTTCACCCCTTCCCCCTCCCAATTTCACCCATCACCCACCACCTTGTACTTATTCCTCTCCTCATCCCACCTTCTTGCTCTAACTTCTCATCTTTTTTCCAGTCCTGATGAAGGATCTTGGTCCGAAACATTGACTGTTTATTCCTCTCCATATATGCTGCCTGGCCTGCTGAGTTCCTCCAGCATTTTGTGTGTTGTGTAGAAACTTTAATGACATTATTACAATGGGCTTGCCTTCTGATTCTTAAATGTGGAACGAATTTGCTGTGTATTGTTTGTGATTTGTATATAGTCAATGAAAGTTTAGAATCATGAACCATTCCCTTGACTCCAATCAAATTTGTCTGCTGAATGGGTCATTATACACACACCCTGTGGATTGAGTGGTGTTAGACATGATCATTAGCCAACATGAGTGAATATTGTGTGCCTCGTCATCTAACTATCACCTCCCCTGGTGCTCCTCCTCTTTCCCTTTCTCCCATAGTACATTGTCCACTCCTATCAGATTCCTTCATCTTCAACCCTTTACCTCTTCCACCTATTCACTTCCCAACTTCTCATTTCACCTCCCCTCCCCAAACCACCCACCTTTCCCCCTGGCTTGTACTCTTTCTCCTCCACCCAGCTTCTTAATCTGGCTTCTGTCCCCTTACTTTCCAAGCAACACACGCAAAATGCTGGAGGAACTCAGAAGGCCAAGCAGCATCAATGGAAAAGAGTACAGTCAACGTTATGGGCCAAGACCCTCCTCATCCCTTACTTTCCAGTCTTGATGAAGGGTGTCTACTCGAAATGTCAGCCATTCATCCCCTCCACAGATGCTGCCTGACCTGCTGAGTTGCTCCAGCATTTTATGTGTTGCTCACTGTATGGAAATAAAGATTGCTTGGAGTGTATTGAATAATCAATGGGAGGCAACATTGTGTGTTAAGATGGCATGGGTGAAGCACGGTGATGATTTGCTGGCAGCAAACAAACCTATCGATTACTGTATTAATCACACGTTTTTGTCAGATACGATCACTGTAATCAATAGCCTGTAACTTCCCTTTCGGAGCTGAGCTTCTGAATCACCTGAACGACCTGGCGTATTCGCAATGGGACCTGAAGCATCAAAGGTGCAGGACAGCTGTGGCATGACAGAGATAGGCCGAATTCAGGCGAGGAGCCTGGGCTCAAGAGCGGACAATGAACCAATGTTTGTCCGCTGCCAGAGCGGACCTGGAGACGATTTGATGCGGCAGTAACTGAGGCGAGGCAACGGGGTCTGGTCCTGAGACTGAGAGCAAGAAGTGACCTGATGTTTGGCTGACTGAAGTGTCAGGCCACATTGAAAAGGTCAGGGTGTCGGGGCCAGAGGCGAGTGACTGGTGTTCAGCTCATTGCTCTGCAAGAATGATTTGTCTCTGCGCAGAACTGAGGCTGTGTCCTGCAACTAACGGACCGCAATGGCTTCGTGGCTGTGGACTCACTTTCATGCACTTCAGTTCCGAAAGTTATTTCCTTCCTTTTATTGTTTGCACTATTTGTTTTTCTCTGCCCATTGCGTGTTTGTTGGTCTTTTTTTAATGGGTTCTATTGGGTTTCTTTGTTTTGTGGTTGCCTGTAAGGAAATGAATCTTAAGGTTGTATATAGTTATACATACTTTGATAATAAATGTACTTTGAACTTTGAACTTCAAATGTATTCATTAGCTGATGGGAGTGAAGATCATGAAGAATGAAGATTGCATAGGACATATTCATTAGCCAAATGGGAATGAAGATTATGTGGGTCGTATTCACTAACCAATGGGAATGAAGATTGCATGGGGCATATTTATTAGCTAATGAGATTGGCAATTGCATGAGGCATATTCATGAGTCAGTAGAATTGGAGGTTGCATGGGGCATCTTCTTTGGCCAATGGGAGTGGAGATTGCATGGCACATATTCATTAGCTTATTGAAATTTAGAACATATGAGGCATATTCTCTGGCCAATGGTAGTGAAGATCATGTGGAGCATATTCATTAGCCAATAGGAGTGAAGGTTATGTCGGTTGTATACATTAGCCAATGGGATTGAAGATTACATGGGGTTTATTCATTAGCCAATAGCAGTGAAGATTGCTTGGGAGGTACAGGAAACCTGTACTATCAGGAAATCTGCTCTGTAAGCCCCAGTGTTTCTCTTAAGGCTTGTCCACCATTGTACTCTTTCAACCCCGATCCTCAAAGACCTACCTCACCACCTCTCGGCCCCTCAGCCTCCTCCCAAATCCATTAGCCCAGTCTCTTGGAAAAGGCAAGGAAAGAGAAGCATGGCTGACTCATTTACATGGGCATTTGGCCAAAGTGCTGGAGTCCCTACAGCAAAGAGCTGAGGAGATAGTGGTCTGTACCCAGGCCACTCCAGCTGCTCCTGTATGAGATCCCTGGGCCACACATTGGTGTGGATGTTTCCTAAACATTTCACTCTTTCCTGAAACCTACAATCTCAGGAGATTTCCCACCTTTAAGGGATGACCATTGAAATCTCTCCAGATAATTTCCTGGGTCCTAGAGTAGCTGCAACAGGAAACAAGACAATAGGAACAGGAACAGGGGCCTTGCCCTGTCAAAACTACCCCAGGCACCATCCTCATTTTGGTGCCAGTTGCATGACCCCTCAATTTTCTAATAGAACAGTACAGCTTTGGCCCACAATGTTGTACTGTACTAATTAAATTAGAAATCAAATGGTAACCTAACTAATCTGCTCTGCCTACACAATGTCCTTCCATTCTCATTACATTCATCTGCCTATCTAAACATCACTTAAAAATGTCTAATGTTTCCATCTCTACCACCGCCCAGGCAGCACATTCCAGGCACCCACCACTCTCTGTAGAAAAAAAGCTTGTCCTTCACATCTCCTTTGAAATGATCCCCTCACCTTAAATGCATGCCCTCTGGTATTAGACATTTCAACCCTGGGAAAAAGATACCGTCTATCTACTCAGTCTATTTTCCCTCCTCCTCCCCTCTTCATCTATTTTCCACGCTGGTCTCTTACCTCTTCTCGCCTGCCTATCACTTTGTGTTGGATCCCCTCCTCCTCCTCCTATGATCCACTCCTCTCTCCTATCCAGGCCTTTACCTTTTCCACTCACTTGGTTTCACCTATCACCTTCTAGCTGTCCGTCCTTCTTCCTCCCACCCCCCCCACTTTTTATTCTGGCACCTTCCCCCTTCCTTTCCAGTCCTGATGAAGGGTCCTGATCTGAAACGTTGACCGTGGATACTGCCTGACCTCCAGCAATTTGTGTGTGAGTCCAAAGTAAAGTTGGGTTTAACAGGAAGGTTCAAGAATCTGAGGACAGTGGGAAAGAAGCTGTTGCTGTTTTAGAGTCTGATACATAAGGGATATTTAAGAGACTCTTCGATAGGTACGTGGATGATAGAAAAATGGAGGGCTATGTGGGAAGGAAGAGTTCAATTGATCTTGGAGTAGGTTGAAAAGCTGGCATAACATTGCGGGCTGAAGGGCCTGCTCTATATTTTAATCTATTCAGGTGTAGTAACACATTTAAAAGTCACTTGGACAGGTACATCGATAGGAATGGTGAGGGACATGAACTAAACGGAGGAAAGCGCGACTCACTTAGATATAGGCTGTGGTCGGCATGAACAAGCTAGGCCGAGGGGATCCGTTTCTGTGCTGTGACCCTCCTGAGACCCCTTGGGGTCGCCTCACCTTCTAAGCTCCAATGGATACAAACCCTGCCTCTGCCCCACTCTTTGGCCATTCAACCACTCCAGTGGCGAACGAATCCAGCATTAAAAGGATTTCCTTTATTTGAAACATACAGTGAAATGAGTTGTTTGCATCAAATCAAATCAGTGAAGATTGTTCTGGGCAGCCCACAAATATCACCACACCGCTGGCACCACCAGAGTACGCTCACAGTTTAGTCACCCTAACTGGTATGTGGGAGGAAACCAGAGCACCTGGAGGAAACCCACATGGACACAGGGAGAATATAGAAATTCCTTACGGACAGCGGCGGGTGTCGGACTCTGATCTTAGAGCTGGCGCTGCAATTAGAATTGTGCTAACTGCTATGCAACTGGGATGTGGGAGGACAGAAAAACCCAGGGAACACAGGACATAGAATAGTACAGCACAGTACAGGCCCTTCGGCCCACAATGTTGTGCCAACCCTTAAACTCTGCCTCCCATATATCCCCCCACCTTAAATTCCTCCATATACCTGTCTAATAGTCTCTTAAATTTCATTAGTGTATCTGCCTCCACCACTGACCCAGGCAGAGCATTCCACGCACCAACCACTCTCTGAATGAAAAACCTTCCTCTAATATCCCCCTTGACCTTCCCTCCCCTTACCTTAAAGCCATGTCCTCTTGTACTGAGCAGTGGTGCCCTGGGGAAGAGGTGCTGGCTGTCCACTCTGTCTATTCCTCTTAATATCTTGTACACCTCTATCACGTCTCCTCTCATCCTCCTTCTCTCCAAAGAGTAAAGCCCTAGCTCCCTTAATCTCTGATCATAATGCATACTCTCTAAACCAGGCAGCATCCTGGTAAATCTCCTCTGTACCCTTTCCAATGTTTCCACATCCTTCCTATATTGAGGCGACCAGAACTGGACACAGTACTCCAAGTGTGGCCTAACCAGAGTTTTATAGAGCTGCATCATTACATTACGTCTCTTAAACTCTATCCCTTGACTTATGAAAGCTAACACCCCATAAGCTTTCTTACCTATCCTATCTACCTGTGAGGCAACTTTCAGGGATCTGTGGATATGTACCCCCAGATCCCTCTGCTCCTCCACACTACCAAGTATCCTGCCATTTACTTTGTACTCTGCCTTGAAGTTTGCCCTTCCAAAGTGTACCACCTCACATTTCTCCGGGTTGCACTGTGGGTCAGGAGCGTTCCCGGATTCCTGCGGATTTGCCCAAAGTGGGGGGAGAGTGGAACTCACCCCCACAGGGGAGGACTGAGTGGAACTGTGTTACTCTGTTCACGAGGTAAAGGCTGGGAGAGGATGTCAGACGATGGGAAGGCGATGTGGTTGTACGATTATCGAGAGTTGTAAATTCCATTCTGCTCAAGTCACCGCACGGTCGGCCTCCACATGATCCCTGGGCGTGGAGTCCAAAGACCGAAACAAATGTGCATGTGAGCAAATTATTATCATCCGACTAAAGAAATTCCTCCTCTTCTCAGTGCTAGACAGACAGTCCTCTATTCTGGGTCCCACAGCAGGGAAACGGGCTCTCTAGCCCAAGCTGTCCCCACCCGGGATTCTCAACCTTTTTAATGCCATGGACCCCTAACATTAACCTAGGTGTCTGTGGACCCCAGGTTGGGAACCCCTGCAATAAACCATTCCAGTCCATGTTCCTGTCCAAATAGCCTAATTTGTGAATTGAAGGCAAACAGCTGTTCTCAGCTCCCATTACAAGTCCACAAGACCATAAGACACAGGAACAGAATTAGCCCATTCAGCCCATTGAGACTGCTCCACCATTCCATCATGGCTGATTTATTATCCCTCTCAATTTATTCTCCTGCCTTCTCCCCATAAGCTCTGACACCCTGTCTAATCACAAAACTATCAGCCTCCACTTTAAATAAACCTAATGACTTGGCCTCCACAGCCATCTGTGGTAATTAATTCCACAGATTCACCACCTCCAGCTAACAAAATTCCTCCTCATCTGTTTTAAATGGATGTCCTCTATTCTGAGACTGTGTCCTCTGGTCCTAAACTCTCCCATTTGTAGGAAACACCCTCTCCACATCCACTCTGTCTAGGCCTTTCAATATTGAATAGGTTTCAATGGGTATCCCATAATACCTCTGAACTCCAGTGAGTACAGGCCCAGGGCCATCAAACTCTCCCAAGCCTGATCTTGTGAACATCCTCTGGACCCTCTCCAACACCAGCACACTCTTTATTAGATAAGGGGCCTAAAACTGCTCACAATACTCCCAGTGAGCTACCAGTGGCTTATAAAGCCTCAGCATAACATCCTAGTTTTTATATTCTTTCTAGACCTCTCAAAGTGAATGCTAACATAGCATTTTCTTTCCCTACCACCTCCCGATTTCCACACTGACCTCGTCCTCCTCCACTGCGAGGCTGAGGCCAGAAACAAACTAGAAGAACAGGCCTGCAGACTGCCCCGGGTCATCTACAACCTGACTCCATGAACACCGAAATCTCCAACTTCAGGTAACCTGCTCTCCATCCCAGCATCTCATACTCCCCCTGGGTTGTCTCTGACCTGACCACATCAACACTGAATTGTCCAGATTCCGGTAAGCTCTGTCCTTTGTCTCTCCTACTGATCCATCCAGTTTCTCCTACACTCAGCCCAACCATCTCCGTTTCTCCCCCCCCCCATCCCTTTCATCCGACCATCACCCAAACACTCCTCTCACTGTGTCCCTTCCCCCCACTGTTCCCATCTGTCCTCCCTTTAGAACAGAGCTGAGGAGGAATTTCTTTAGCCAGAGAGTGGTGAATCTGTGGAATTCATTGCAACTGAGAGCTGTGGAGGCCAAGTCATTGGGTATACTTAAAGTGGAGTTTGACAGGCTCTTGATTAGTCAGGGCTTCAAAGGTTACGGGAGAAGACAGGAGGGTAGGGTTGAGAGGGAAAATAAATCAGCTGTGATGGAATGGCAGAGAAGACTTGATGGGCTGAATGGTCTATTTCTCCTCCCAGATTCTGTGGCCCTATGGTCTGGAGGGACACACCTCTATCTGAGGTTGCGCCCTCTGGCCCAAGTTAGTTCGTTTCTCACCATGCCTCGTGGTGCATAAGGTGGCATCAGGACTGACGAAGGGTCTCGACCCGAAACGTCGACAGCGTTTCTCCCTGTAGATGCTGCCTGGCCTGCTGTGTTCCACCAGCATTTTGTGTGTTGTTGTTTGAATTTCCAGCATCTGCGGATTTCCTCATGTTTGCTCACATGAAATCTCAGCTAGTTTGCCAGAGGGCATTTGGGGGACTCTGAAATCAGCTGGAAGAACATTCTATGGCCCGATTAAACCAAAATTGAGCTTTTTGGCCATCAGGCTAAATGCTATGTTTGGCATAAGTGAAACACTGCACATCATCAAAATCACACCACCCCTTACTGTGGTGATGGCTGCATCACGCTGTGGGGATGCTTCACTGCAGCAGGCCCTGGAAGGCTTGTGAAGGTAGAGGGTAAAATGAATGCAGCAAAATACAGGGAAATCCTGGAGGAAAACCTGATGCAGTCTGCAAGAGAATTGTGACTTGGAGACAATGACCCCAAGTATAAAATCAAAGCTATACAGGCTCCAAAACAACAAAGTTAATGTCCTGGAGTGGCCAAGTGAGAGTCCAGACCTCAATCCAATTGAGAATTTGTGGCTGGACTTGAAAAGGGCTGTTCACTCACAATCCCCGTGCAATCTGACAGAGCTTGAGCAGTTTTATAAAGAAGAATGGGGGAAAATTGCAGTGTCCAGATGTGCAAAGCTGATAGAGACCTATCCACACAGACTCAAGGCTGTAATTGCTGCCAAAGGTACATCTACTAAATACTGACTTGAAGGGCTGAAAACTTATGCAATCAATCAGTTTGTGTTTTATATTTGTAAGTGATTGAGGTCACTTTATAGAGATCTGTTTTCACTTTGACATGAAAGACTCGTTTTCCGTTTGATCATTGTTTAAAAAAAGCCAAATTAAATACACTGTAGTTCAATGTGGTAAAACAACTAAACATGAAAACTTTCAAGGGAGGGTGGTGAATACTTTTTATAGGCACTGCATGTCTCTGATGGTGGGGTAGGCTGGTGCTGGTGATGTGCCGGGTAGTTTTGACTACCCGTTGTAAAGTCATCCTGTCCACCGCAGTGGAGTTTCCGTAGCATGCAGGGTGATCTCTGTCACACATCTGTAGAATGACGTGAGTGTAGAAGTGCAAAGTCCAGCTCTCGTCACCCTCTATCCTGATTGTGTGGAATGTGTTCTGGGTCCATGAGAATCCTAACATCAGTGGGGCCCGACTGAATGTAGATTGCGGAACCAACTCATCAGCAGGTGTGATTTCCCAATGACCACCCATTTCAATTTGGCTTCCTATTCCCATTCCGTCATGTTTGCCCATAATCTCATCCACAGCCATGGTGAGGTTACTCTCAGGCTGGAGGAACAACACTGCATACGTAATTTATCCCCCCTCCCCTTCTCTCTTGATGAAGGGTTTCAGCCCGAAATGTCGACTGCTCTTTCCCCTCCTGCCTGACCTAGTGAGTTCCTTTAGCGTTTTGTGTGTATGTCAGTCCCGGATCAGCTTAGCCAAATAAAATGTGGTGGTGGAATAATGTTAAATGATGCAGAAATCCTACAACTTAATGCATTTGTTTCTTTGATCAGCTTTTAACTATTTATGTCAGGTTAAAATTGCAAACATTAACGACCCATTGTGTTTGTATTAAGGATGACAATATGAAGCAGCTTAAATCAAGCTGGTGTAATTACAGCAGGTTCACTTCCACCAACTCTTCACATTTCAGCTATAATTTAATTATTGAATACACAAAGAAGCAGTGTACTAATAACACTGATGAGTTCATGGGTGTCAACATCTCTGAGGATCTATCCTGGGCCCAACATCTTGATGCAATTACAAAGAAGGTACGTCAGTGGCTATACTTCACTGGGGGTTTGAGGAGAGGGTATGTAACAAAGACTCTTGCAGTTTCTCCAGATGTGCCATAAAGAATACTGTAACTGGTTGCACCCCTGTCTGGTATGGAGAGGCCACTGCACAGGATCAGAAAAAGCTGCAGGAAGTTGAAAGCTCAACCAGCTCTGTCTTAGGCACCAGCCTCTCCAGCATTGAGGACAACTTCAAAAAGCAATGCCTAAAGATGGTGTCATCCATCGAGGACCACCATCACCCGGGACGTGCCACCATCACCCGGGACGTGCCACCATCACCCGGGACGTGCCACCATCACCCGGGACGTACCACCATCACCCGGGACGTACCACCATCACCCGGGACGTGCCACCATCACCCGGGACGTGCCACCATCACCCGGGACGTGCCACCATCACCCGGGACGAGCCACCATCACCCGGGACGTGCCACCATCACCCGGGACATGCCACCATCACCCGGGACGTGCCACCATCACCCGGGACGTGCCACCATCACCCGGGACGTGCCACCATCACCCGGGACGTGCCACCATCACCCGGGACGTGCTACCATCACCCGGGACGTGCCACCATCACCCGGGACGTGCTACCATCACCCGGGACGTGCCACCATCACCTGGGACGAGCCACCATCACCCGGGACATGCCACCATCACCCGGGACGTGCCACCATCACCCGGGACGTGTCACCATCACCCGGGACGTACCACCATCACCCGGGATGTGCCACCATCACCCGGGACATGCCACCATCACCCGGGACGAGCAACCATCACCCGGGACATGCCACCATCATCCGGGATGTGCCACCATCACCCAGGACGTGCCACCATCACCCGGGACGTGCTACCATCACCCGGGACGTGTCACCATCATCCGGGATGTGCCACCATTGGCAGGAGGTACAGGAGGCAGAGAATCCACATTCGACACTTCAGCAACAGCTTTGTCCCCTCCACGGTCAGATTAATGAATGGACAATTAACCCATGAACATTATCTCAGTGCTTTTTTGCTCATCTTTGCACTATTTGTAAATTTCACTACAAATCCCAGTGATATTAAACCTGATTCTAATTCTGATTCTGAATCTAATGTTAACTCTCTTCTGGGAACTTGGAGATGAAAGGAGCCAGACTCCCTTTAGAAAGCATTTTGCAACTGTACAGCACTCTGTGTGGACGATTGTGTACAGTTCTGATGCCCCACTAAAGGAAGAATGTGGAGGCTTCAGGGAGGGTGTAGGAGAGGTTTATCGGGATGCTGCCTGGTTTAGAGAGAATGTGCTAAAATGAGAGGTTAGATAAACTTGGGTTGTTTTCTCCGGAGTGGTGGAGGCCGAGGGGAGATCAGAGAGAGGTTTTTATGATTGAGGGGCATGGAGAGGGCAGATAGGGAGTATCTTTTTCCCCCAGGGTGTAAATGTCAAAAATAGAGAGCATGCATTTATGATGAGAAGGGCAACATTTACAGGGTGTGTGTGAGAAAGTTTTCTTTCAGCTAGAGTGTGGTGTGCGTCTGGAATTTTCTGCCAGGCAGGTGGTGGACACGAATACGACAGTAACATTTAAGAGGCATTTAGAGAGACACGGGATGGAGGGAGGTTGTCCATATGTTGCCAAACAGGATTAGTTAGAGTAGCATCATGGTCAGCACAGACATGATGGGCCGAAGAGCCTGCTCCATTTTCACACTCAGTGACACCTGTACACGTGTTTGTTAATGTAATCAACCAATCATGTAGCAACAACTCAACGCAGAAAGGCATGCAGACATGGTCAAGAGGTTCAGTTGTTGTTCGGATTAAACATCAGAATGGAAAAGAAATGTGATCTAAGTGACTTTGTGAAATACAGTGGCAGTTCTATAGACAATAGACAATAGGTGCAGAAGTAGACCATTCGGCCCTTCGAGCCTGCACCGCCATTCTGAGATCATGGCTGATCATCTACTATCAATACCCGGTTCCTGCCTTGTCCCCATATCCCTTGATTCCCCTATCCATGAGATACCTATCTAGCTCCTTCTTGAAAGCATCCAGAGAATTGGCCTCCACTGCCTTCCAAGGCAGTGCATTCCAGACCCCCACAACTCTCTGGGAGAAGAAGTTTTTCCTTAACTCTGTCCTAAATGACCCTACCCCTTATTCTCAAACCATGCCCTCTGGTACTGGACTCTCCCAGCATCTGGAACATATTTCCTGCCTCTATCTTGTCCAATCCCTTAATAATCTTATATGTTTCAATCAGATCCCCTCTCAATCTCCTTAATTCCAGCATGTACAAGCCCAGTCTCTCTAACCTCTCTGCGTAAGACAGTCCAGACATCCCAGGAATTAACCTTGTGAATCTACGCTGCACTTCCTCTACAGCCAGGATGTCCTTCCTTAACCCTGGAGACCAAAACTGTACACAATACTCCAGGTGTGGTCACACCAGGGCTCTGTACAAATGCAAGAGGATTTCCTTGCTCTTGTACTCAATTCCCTTTGTAATAAAGGCCAACATTCTATTAGCCTTCTTCACTGCCTGCTGCACTTGCTCATTCACCTTCAGTGACTGATGAACAAGGACTCCTAGATCTCTTTGTATTTCTCCCTTACCTAACTCTACACCGTTCAGATAATAATCTGCCTTCCTGTTCTTACTCCCAAAGTGGATAACCTCATACTTATTCACATTAAACGTCATCTGCCAAGTATCTGCCCACTCACCCAGCCTATTCAAGTCACCCTGAATTCTCCTAACATCCTCATCACATGTCACACTGCCACCCAGCTTAGTATCATCAGCAAACTTGCTGATGTTATTCTCAATGACTTCATCTAAATCGTTGATGTAAATTATAAACAGCTGTGGTCCCAATACCAAGCCCTGTGGCACTCAACTAGTCACCACCTGCCATTCCAAGAAACACCCATTCACTGCTACCCTTTGCTTTCTATCTGCCAACCAGTTTTCTATCCATGTCAATGTCTTCCCCTCGATGCCTTGAGCTCTGATTTTACCCAAAAATCTCCTATGTGGGACTTTATCAAGTGCCTTCTGAAAATCAAGGTACACTACATCCACTGGATCTCCCTTGTCTAACTTCCTGGTTACATCCTCGAAAAACTCCAATAGATTAGTCAAGCATGATTTGCCCTTGGTAAATCCATGCTGGCTCGGCCCAATCCTATCACTGCTATCTAGATATGCCACTATTTCATCTTTAATAATGGACTCTAGCATCTTCCCCACTACTGATGTTAGGCTGACAGGACGATAGTTCTCTGTTTTCTCCCTCCCTCCTTTCTTAAAAAGTGGGATAACATTAGCCATTCTCCAATCCCCAGGAACTGATCCTGAATCTAAGGAACATTGGAAAATGATTACCAATGCATCTGCAATTTCCAGGGCCACCTCCTTTAGTACCCTAGGGTGCAGACCATCTGGACCTGGGGATTTGTCAGCCTTCAGTCCCATCAGTCTACTCATCACCGTTTCCTTCCTAATGTCAATCTGTTCCATTTCCTCTATGTCCTTGGCCCATCCATACATCTGGGAGATTGCTTGTGTCTTCCTTAGTGAAAACAGATCTAAAGTACTCATAAAATTCTTCTGCCATTTCTCTGTTTCCCATAATAATTTCACCCAATTCATTCTTCAAGGGCCCAACATTGTTCTTAACTATCTTCTTTCTCTTTACATACCTAAAAAAGCTTTTGCTATCCTCCTTTATATTCCTGGCTAGCTTGCGTTCATACCTCATTTTTTCTCCCCGTATTGCCTTTTTAGTTAAGTTTTGTTTTTCCTTAAAAATTTCCCGATGATCTGTCCTCCCACTCACCTTAGCTCTGTCATACTTCCTTTTTTTTTAATGCTATGCAATCTCGGACTTCCTTTGTCAACCACTGTGGCCCCTTTCCCCCCTTTGAATCCTTCCTTCTCTGGGGGATGAACTGATTTTGCACCTTGTGCATTATTCCCAAGAATACCTGCCATTGCTGTTCCACTGTCTTTTCTGCCAGGCTATCCGTCCAGTCAACTTTGGCCAGCTCCTCCCTCATGGCTCCATAGTTTCCCCTGTTCAACTGCAACACTGACAGCTCCGAGCTGCCCTTATCCTTCTCAAATTGCAGATAAAAGCTTATCATATTATGATCACTACCTCCTAATGGCTCCTTTACTTCAAGATTGCTTACCAAATCCTGTTCATTACACAACACTAAATCCAGAATAGCCTTGTCCCTGGTCGGCTCTCGTACAAGCTGTTCCAAGAATGCATCCCGTAGGCACTCTACAAACTCCCTATCCTGTGGTCCAGCACCAACCTGATTCTCCCAGTTCATCTGCATGTTGAAATCCCCCATAACTACTGCGACATTACCTTTGCCACATGCCAATGTTAACTCCCTATTCAACTTGCACCCAATATCCACGCTGCTGTTTGGTGGCCTGTCGACAACCCCCATTTGGGTCTTTTTGCCCTTACTGTTCCTCAGTTCTATCCACACAGACTCTACTTCTCCTGATCCTATGTCCCCGCTTGCAAAGGACTGAATCTCATTCCTCACCAACAGTGCCACCCCACCCCCTCTGCCCACATTTCTGTCCCTACGATAGCATGTATACCCTTGTACATTCATTTCCCAGGTCTGATCTCCCTGCAGCCATGTCTCCGTTATCCCAACAACATCATAGTTACCCATTCGCACCTGAGCTTCAAGCTCATCCATCTTATTTCTGACACTTCGTGCATTCAGATATAGAATTTTTAGCCCATTTCTCCTCTCTCTGTTTAAATCGCTGCCTATTGTGCTTAACCTAGCTCCTCGAACTCCCATCGGGCTATACGCCCCTAGAATTTTGTTGTCCTTCCTAAATTTACTTATTCTTTCTGCACATTTAACTCCATGTTCCGTCAGACCATCCCTCTGTACATGTGTCCTCCTTATCACTTGTTCCGCCTCACCTTTCTCTACTACTTTCTCTACTATTCCAGTACCGTGTAGTCCCCACCTGTCCTTTATTCTTCATCTCGCTATCCTCTCACATTCTGGATCCCTGCCCCCTGCAAATTTAGTTTAAACCCTCCCAAGAAGCACTAGCAAACTTCCCTGCAAGAATGTTAGTACTGCTCCAGTTCAGGTGTAAACCGTCCCTTTGGAACAGATCCCACCTTCTCTGGAACAAAGTCCAATTATCTACAAACCTGAAACCCTCCCTCCTGCACCATCCTCTCAGCCACATATTAATCTTTATAATCCTTCTGTTCCTTGCCTCACTCGCACTGTGGGGGAAAACACCTCATTAGTGAGAGAGGTCAGAGGAGAATGGCCAGACTGGTCCAAGCTGATGGGTCGGTGACAGTAACTCAAATAACCACGTGATACAGTGGTGGTGTGCAGAAGAGCATCTCTGAACGCACATGTCGACCGTGAAGTGAACGGCTGTAGTGGTAGAAGGCCACAAACATACAGTCAGTGGCCACTTTGTTAGGTGTTGGAGGGGCCCATGAGTGTACGTCTCCCTGGAAAATTAAATAACATTTCTCCTTCAACCTCAACACCAGAATAATTTACTGCCACTGTGTTGGCCCTAACACCTGCTCTGGGATGTACCAAGATTGGAAACTAGAGATACAAATGTAAATTGCCTTCCAGGAACTTGGTGGAGTGTTATTAGGCAAATATGAAGGCAAACCGTCAGTGAAGATGTTGGTGTAAGTGCACAGAAAGCTGATGAGGATATCACTGAATGCCGTCAGTGTATTCAATGAGTCCCGAAGGAGGGTCTCAGATCAAAACGGCAAATATTTACTTACAGGTTGAGTCGATGGTGAGGAAGGCAAATGGAATGTTAACGTACATTTCCGGAGGACTAGAATATAAAAGCAAGGATGTAATGCTGAGGCTTTATAAGGCATTGGTCAGACCACACTTGGAGTATTGTGAACACAAGGAAATCTGCAGATTCTGGAAATTCAAGCAACACACACATTTCTGGTGGAATGCAGCATTTATAGGAAGAAGTACAGTCGACGTTTCGGGTCGAGACCCTCCGTCAGGACAGGAGTGTTGTGAGCAGTTTCCAGCCCCTTATCTGAGGAAAGATGTCCCGGCATTGGAGAGGGTCTGGAGGAGGTTCATGAGAATGATCCCAGGAATGAAAGGGTTAACGTATGAGGAGTGTTCGATGACTCTGGACCTGTACTCACTGGAATTTAGAAGCATGCATGAGTGGCAGATCTCATTGAATCCTCTCGAATATTGAAAGGCCTAGACAGAGTGGCTGTGGAGAGGATGTTTTCTATGGTGGTGGGGGGGTGGTCCAGGACCAGAGGGCACAGCCTCAGAACCGAGGGATGCCATTTAGAATGGAGTTGAGGAGAAAATTCTTCAGCCAGAGGGTGGTGAATCTGTGGAATTCATTGCCACAGATGGTTGTGGAGGATGTCATTGGGTTTGTTTAAAGTGGAAGTTGATAGGTTTTTGATTAGACAGGGTGTCAGGTTATGGGGAAAAGGCAGGAGAATGGGGTTGAGAGGGGCAATAAATCAGCCATGGTGGAATGGGGGAGCAGTTTCGATGGGCTGAATGGTAATTCTACTCCTATATCTATGGTCTAATGGTACAGGAGCCTGAAGACACACACTCAACATTTCGGGAACAGCTTCTTCCCCTCGGCCATCAGATTTCTGAATGGACAATGAACCCATGAACACTACCTCACTACTTTTTTTTTCTTTTCTGCCCTCCTTATCTATCTCAACTTTAAAAAAAAATATATACTTACTGTAATTTGCAGTTTTTATTATTATATATTGCAATGTACTGCTACCTCAACACAACAAATTTCACGACATATGTCAGTAATATTTTTCCTGATTCTGTTTCTGATCACAAACGCTAGAAAATCTGAAGATGCTGAAAATCCAAGAAACACACACAAAATGCTGGAGGAACTCAGCAGGTCAGGCAGCATCCATGGAAATGAGTAAACAGTTGATGTGTCAGGACTGGAAGAAGATATGAGAAGTCAGAGTGAGAGGCGGGCGGACGGGAAGAAGAAATACAAGGTAGTAGGTGATAGATGAAACCGAGAGGCGGGAGGGGTGAAGTGAAGAGCTGGGATGTTGATTGGTGAAAGAGAAGGGAGAATCTGATAGGAGGACAGAAAGCCATGGAAGGGGGAGGAGCACCAGAGAGAGATGATGGGCAGGTAAGGAGATAAGCTGAAAGAAAGAGAAACAGGAACAGGGATGGTAAAGGAGAGGTTATCAAAAATACGAGAAATTGATATTCATGCCATCAAATTTCCATCGACCCAGACAAAATATAAGATGTTCCTCCTCCATCTTGAGTGTGGCCTCATCAAGGCCGTAGTGGAAGCCTTGGGCTGACGTGTCGGAATGAGAAGTGGAATTAAAATGGGTCGCCACTGGAAAATCCCGTTATTTCTGGCGGATGGAGCGAAGGTGCTCAGTGAATCGGTCTCCCAATCTGTGTCAGGTCTCACTGGGATACAGGTGGCCACACCCGGAGCACCGGACACAGTGTATGACCCTAACAAACTCACGGGTGAAGTGTCGCCTCACCTGGAAGGACTGGTTGAGGTCCTGAATGGTAGTGAGGGAGGAGGTGTGGCAGTTGCTCTGCTTGCAAGGAGAAGTGCTGGGAGGGAGATCAGTGGGGAGGGACGAATGAACAAGAAAGTCACGTAGGGAGTGATCCCAGCAGAAAGCAGAAAATGGGGGGGGGGGCGGTGGAGGGAATGATGTGCTTGGTGATTCTAATGTTAACTCTCTTCTGAGAACTAGGAGATGAAAGGAGCCAGACTCCCTTTGGAAAGCATTTTACAAATGTACAACAGTCTGCGTGGACGATTGTGTACAGTTCTGATGCCCCATTATAGGAAGGATGTCGAGGGTGTAGGAGAGGTTTATCGGGATGCTGCCTGGATTGCATACAGTTCTGATGCCCCACTAAAGGAAGAATGTGGAGGCTTCAGGGAGGGTGTAGGAGAGAATTATCGGGATGCTGCCTGGTTTAGAGAGAATGTGCTAAAATGAGAGGTTAGATAAACTTGGGTTGTTTTCTCCGGAGTGGTGGAGGCCGAGGGGAGATCAGAGAGAGGTTTTTATGATTGAGGGGCATGGAGAGGGCAGATAGGGAGTATCTTTTTCCCCCAGGGTGTAAATGTCAAAAATAGAGAGCATGCATTTATGATGAGAAGGGCAACATTTACAGGGTGTGTGTGAGAAAGTTTTCTTTCAGCTAGAGTGTGGTGTGCGTCTGGAATTTTCTGCCAGGCAGGTGGTGGACACGAATACGACAGTAACATTTAAGAGGCATTTAGAGAGACACGGGATGGAGGGAGGTTGTCCATATGTTGCCAAACAGGATTAGTTAGAGTAGCATCATGGTCAGCGCAGACATGATGGGCCGAAGAGCCTGCTCCATTTTCACACTCAGTGACACCTGTACACGTGTTTGTTAATGTAATCAACCAATCATGTAGCAACAACTCAACGCAGAAAGGCATGCAGACATGGTCAAGAGGTTCAGTTGTTGTTCGGATTAAACATCAGAATGGAAAAGAAATGTGATCTAAGTGACTTTGTGAAATACAGTGGCAGTTCTGTGGGGGAAAACACCTCGTTAGTGAGAGAGGTCAGAGGAGAATGGCTGTGGTGAACTACATACACCTGTCTGGACACGCCCCCTGCTGACTGCTCCTGTGGCCCCTCCCACACACCCCTGTATAAAGGCGATTGAGGCCTGAGCCCGGCCTCTCAGTCTCCAGGATGTAGTATGGTGGTCAACCACTGCTTGTTCCTTCTTCCAGTCAATAAAAGCCGATGTCTCGCCTTCACGTCTCAGAGTGAGTTATTGATGGTGCATCAATGGCCAGACTGGTCCAAGCTGATGGGTCGGTGACAGTAACTCAAATAACCACGTGATACAGTGGTGGTGTGCAGAAGAGCATCTCTGAACGCACATGTCGACCGTGAAGTGAACGGCTGTAGTGGTAGAAGGCCACAAACATACAGTCAGTGGCCACTTTGTTAGGTGTTGGAGGGGCCCATGACTGTACGTCTCCCTGGAAAATTAAATAACATTTCTCCTTCAACCTCAACACCAGAATAATTTACTGCCACTGTGTTGGCCCTAACACCTGCTCTGGGATGTACCAAGATTGGAAACTAGAGATACAAATGTAAATTGCCTTCCAGGAACTTGGTGGAGTGTTATTAGGCAAATATGAAGGCAAACCGTCAGTGAAGATGTTGGTGTAAGTGCACAGAAAGCTGATGAGGATATCACTGAATGCCGTCAGTGTATTCAATGAGTCCCGAAGGAGGGTCTCAGATCAAAACGGCAAATATTTACTTACAGGTTGAGTCGATGGTGAGGAAGGCAAATGGAATGTTAACGTACATTTCCGGAGGACTAGAATATAAAAGCAAGGATGTAATGCTGAGGCTTTATAAGGCATTGGTCAGACCACACTTGGAGTATTGTGAACACAAGGAAATCTGCAGATTCTGGAAATTCAAGCAACACACACATTTCTGGTGGAATGCAGCATTTATAGGAAGAAGTACAGTCGACGTTTCGGGTCGAGACCCTCCGTCAGGACAGGAGTGTTGTGAGCAGTTTCCAGCCCCTTATCTGAGGAAAGATGTCCCGGCATTGGAGAGGGTCTGGAGGAGGTTCATGAGAATGATCCCAGGAATGAAAGGGTTAACGTATGAGGAGTGTTCGATGACTCTGGACCTGTACTCACTGGAATTTAGAAGCATGCATGAGTGGCAGATCTCATTGAATCCTCTCGAATATTGAAAGGCCTAGACAGAGTGGCTGTGGAGAGGATGTTTTCTATGGTGGTGGGGGGGTGGTCCAGGACCAGAGGGCACAGCCTCAGAACCGAGGGATGCCATTTAGAATGGAGTTGAGGAGAAAATTCTTCAGCCAGAGGGTGGTGAATCTGTGGAATTCATTGCCACAGATGGTTGTGGAGGATGTCATTGGGTTTGTTTAAAGTGGAAGTTGATAGGTTTTTGATTAGACAGGGTGTCAGGTTATGGGGAAAAGGCAGGAGAATGGGGTTGAGAGGGGCAATAAATCAGCCATGGTGGAATGGGGGAGCAGTTTCGATGGGCTGAATGGTAATTCTACTCCTATATCTATGGTCTAATGGTACAGGAGCCTGAAGACACACACTCAACATTTCGGGAACAGCTTCTTCCCCTCGGCCATCAGATTTCTGAATGGACAATGAACCCATGAACACTACCTCACTACTTTTTTTTTCTTTTCTGCCCTCCTTATCTATCTCAACTTTAAAAAAAAATATATATATACTTACTGTAATTTGCAGTTTTTATTATTATATATTGCAATGTACTGCTACCTCTCTCTTGAATGGATGCATTCAAGAGAGAGTTAGATAGAGCTCTTATAGATAGCGGGGTCAGGGGATATGGGGAGAGGGCAGGAACAGGGTACTGATTGTGTATGATCAGCTATGATCACAGTGAATAGCGGTGCAGGCTAGTAGGGCTGAATGGCCTACTCCTGCACCAACTGTCTATTGTCTATTATTGTCAACACAACAAATTTCACGACATATGTCAGTAATATTTTTCCTGATTCTGTTTCTGATCACAAACGCTAGAAAATCTGAAGATGCTGAAAATCCAAGAAACACACACAAAATGCTGGAGGAACTCAGCAGGTCAGGCAGCATCCATGGAAATGAGTAAACAGTTGATGTGTCAGGACTGGAAGAAGATATGAGAAGTCAGAGTGAGAGGCGGGCGGACGGGAAGAAGAAATACAAGGTAGTAGGTGATAGATGAAACCGAGAGGCGGGAGGGGTGAAGTGAAGAGCTGGGATGTTGATTGGTGAAAGAGAAGGGAGAATCTGATAGGAGGACAGAAAGCCATGGAAGGGGGAGGAGCACCAGAGAGAGATGATGGGCAGGTAAGGAGATAAGCTGAAAGAAAGAGAAACAGGAACAGGGATGGTAAAGGAGAGGTTATCAAAAGTACGAGAAATTGATATTCATGCCATCAAATTTCCATCGACCCAGACAAAATATAAGATGTTCCTCCTCCATCTTGAGTGTGGCCTCATCAAGGCCGTAGTGGAAGCCTTGGGCTGACGTGTCGGAATGAGAAGTGGAATTAAAATGGGTCGCCACTGGAAAATCCCGTTATTTCTGGCGGATGGAGCGAAGGTGCTCAGTGAATCGGTCTCCCAATCTGTGTCAGGTCTCACTGGGATACAGGTGGCCACACCCGGAGCACCGGACACAGTGTATGACCCTAACAAACTCACGGGTGAAGTGTCGCCTCACCTGGAAGGACTGGCAGTTGCTCTGCTTGCAAGGAGAAGTGCTGGGAGGGAGATCAGTGGGGAGGGACGAATGAACAAGAAAGTCACGTAGGGAGTGATCCCAGCAGAAAGCAGAAAATGGGGGGGGGGGGCGGTGGAGGGAAAGATGTGCTTGGTGATTCTAATGTTAACTCTCTCCTGTGGCCCCTCCCACACACCCCTGTATAAAGGCGATTGAGGACTGAGCCCGGCCTCTCAGTCTCCAGGATGTAGTATGGTGGTCAACCACTGCTTGTTCCTTCTTCCAGTCAATAAAAGCCGATGTCTCGCCTTTATGTCTCAGAGAGAGTTATTGATAGTGCATCAATGGCCAGACTGGTCCAAGCTGATGGGTCGGTGACAGTAACTCAAATAACCACGTGATACAGTGGTGGTGTGCAGAAGAGCATCTCTGAACGCACATGTCGACCGTGAAGTGAACGGCTGTAGTGGTAGAAGGCCACAAACATACAGTCAGTGGCCACTTTGTTAGGTGTTGGAGGGGCCCATGAGTGTACGTCTCCCTGGTAAATTAAATAACATTTCTCCTTCAACCTCAACACCAGAATAATTTACTGCCACTGTGTTGGCCCTAACACCTGCTCTGGGATGTACCAAGATTGGAAACTAGAGATACAAATGTAAATTGCCTTCCAGGAACTTGGTGGAGTGTTATTAGGCAAATATGAAGGCAAACCGTCAGTGAAGATGTTGGTGTAAGTGCACAGAAAGCTGATGAGGATATCACTGAATGCCGTCAGTGTATTCAATGAGTCCCGAAGGAGGGTCTCAGATCAAAACGGCAAATATTTACTTACAGGTTGAGTCGATGGTGAGGAAGGCAAATGGAATGTTAACGTACATTTCCGGAGGGCTAGAATATAAAAGCAAGGATGTAATGCTGAGGCTTTATAAGGCATTGGTCAGACCACACTTGGAGTATTGTGAACACAAGGAAATCTGCAGATTCTGGAAATTCAAGCAACACACACATTTCTGGTGGAATGCAGCATTTATAGGAAGAAGTACAGTCGACGTTTCGGGTCGAGACCCTCCGTCAGGACAGGAGTGTTGTGAGCAGTTTCCAGCCCCTTATCTGAGGAAAGATGTCCCGACATTGGAGAGGGTCTGGAGGAGGTTCATGAGAATGATCCCAGGAATGAAAGGGTTAATGTATGAGGAGTGTTCGATGACTCTGGACCTGTACTCACTGGAATTTAGAAGCATGCATGAGTGGCAGATCTCATTGAATCCTCTCGAATATTGAAATGTTGAGATAGAGTGAATGTGGAGAGGATGTTTTTCATGGCGGGGAAGTCTAGGACCAGAGGTCACGGCCTTAGCATAAAGGGGCATCCAGTTAGATCAGAGATGAAGTTCTTTGCCAGGGGTGGTGAATCTGTGGAATCCATTGCCACAGCTGGCTGTGGAGGCCAACTCATTGGGTATATTCAAAATGAAGGCTGATAGGTTCTTGATTGGTCAGGGTGTCATAGGTTATGGGTAGAAGGCAGGGGAGGGAGTAAATCAGCCATCATGGAATGGCGGAGCAGACTTAATTGGCCAAAAGGCCTAATTGTGCTCTAATGACTTATGGTCTTATGGTCTGTTTATTTATTTCAGTGGTTGCTGCCTGACCTGCTGAGTTTTCTGGCAGTGTGTGTGTTGCTCTGTATTTCCAGGGTCTGCAGAATCTCTTGTGTTCATCATCCTGGTGAACCACTTTTGTACCCTCTCCAAAGTTTTCACATCTTTCCTGTAATGGCATGACCAGAACTGCACACAATACACAACTTATTTCTATTTTATATGGTTCAGTTCTTATTGTAATTTGGACTTGTCTCACCACCTTCTTACTCTGGTTTCTGCCCTCTTCCTTTCCAGTCCTGAGGAAGGGCCTCAACCCGAAACGTTGACTGTTCATTCAGCTCCATAGATCTGCCTGACCTGCTGAGTTCCTCCAGCATTTTGTGTGTGTTCTATTGACAATGACGTTGGTTTCAAAAGAGTAAGTCTTGGCATTGGTTTTAATTAATTCTTGTTAATAACCTAACCTGGTCCCAACATATCGATGCAGCTATATAGTCAGCAAGACAGCAGCTACATTTCATTTGGAGTTTGAGGAGATTTTCTTTATCACCCAAAACACTCAAAAACTTCTACAGATGTACCATGGAGAGTACTCTGACTGGCTGCATCCATAGAATTTAGGACATCTTCAAGGAGTGATCCTTCAGAAAATTGACATCCATCATTAAGGACCCCTATTACCCAGGACATGTACTTTTCTCATTGTTATCGTCAGGTAGGAGGTACAGAAGCCTGAAGGCACACACTCAGCGATTCAGGAACAGCTTCTTCCCCTCTGCCATCTGATTCCTAAATGGACATTGAACCCTTGGACACTACCTCACTACTTTCTGTTTTCACTCTACTAATTTTAACTATTGAATGTATATATGTGTGTGTGTGTGTGTGTGTGTGTGTGTGTGTGTGTGTGTGTGTGTGTGTGTGTGTGTGTGTGTGTGTGTGTGTGAATGTTTTTGAACAGTCCACAATATTCTGAAAAGGGAGGGTGAGCAGCTACAAGTCAGGGTACATATTCGTACCAATGACATTTGTACGTATGTATAAAAAGGGAGGAGGTCTTGAAAAAAGACCGCAGGGAATTAAGAAGGAAGTTGAGAAGCAGGACCTCAAAGGTAGTAATCACGGGATGACTGCCTGTGCCACGTGACAGTGAGGATAGGAATAGAGTGAGGTGGAGGATAAATGCGTGGCTGAAGAATTGGAGCAGGGGGCAGGGATTCAGATTTCTGGATAATTGAGACCTCTTCTGGGGCAGGTGGGACCTGTAGAAAAGGGACCGGTTGCATTTGAATCTGAGGGGGACCAATATTTTTCTGGGCAAGTTTACTAGAATTATTGGAAGTGGTTTAAACAGCTATGGCAGGGGGATGGGAGCCAGTATGATAGAACTGAGGATGAGCCAGCAGGTTTAAAAGTAGATGATGAATGTAATATGAAAGTATGGAAGGTCAAGCCAATGATTGGGTACAAGTGCCGACAGAACAGAGTTAGATTGTACAACAAAGGCAAAATTCAAAAGGGCACAGAATACAGGACTGAAGGTGCTGTATTTAAATGCACATAGCATTTGGGAAAAGGTGTAATTAGAGATTGGTCCCTTGAGATAGGACCTTGTGGGCATCACTGAGTCGTGGCTGAAGGCCATAGTTGAGAGCTTAACATCAAAGGATATACTTTGTATAGGACAGGCAGGAAGGCAGAGGCAGTGGTGTGGCTCTGTTGGTAAGAGATGGGATTACATCTTTAAAAAGAGGTGACATAGGGTTAGAGAATGTTGAAACTTTGTGGGTGGAGTTAAGAAACAGCAAGAGTTAAAAAACCATTATGTTAATCATATATACGCCTCCAAATAGTAGCCAAGATGTGGGGTTAAGATTGCAAAGGGACCATGTAATGTCACATTTGTAATGGGGAACTTCAATATGCAAGGGGATTGGGAAAATCAGAGAGGGAATTTGTTAAATGCCTACAAGATGTTTTTTTAGAGCAGCTTGTGCTCGAGTCTACTCGGGGAAAGGCCATCTTAGACTGGGTGTTGTGCAATAACCCAGATCTTATTAGGGAGCTTAATGTAAAGGAACCTTTAGGAGGCAGGGATCATAATGTTATTTGAATTAATACAGTAACTTGAGGGGGATAAGTCACATGTAACAGTATCACAGTGGAGGAGACACTTAGGAGGAAGATGGCGCCTAATGGTGACTCCATTGCTTTTATCTTCAGAAACAGCTCTGTTTCTACCTTTAATATCTTTATTTTGCCCTTTCATGGTTTTTTTTGAAGACACACTGGTCTGGAGTTACACGCAGGCTTCGGTTCTTTGCTGGAATGGAACCCGTTCTCGGGGTTCCACGATTGGCCGTTATTCGACATGCCAAGGGTTCGGCCTGAGAGTCTCGATCGGGTTTGGAAGCCTAAGATCTCAGGTCTCTGGAGACGGGTGGATTGAGGGTCAGTGTCACGGCAGGAGACACATGTGTCATCGGGAGGCCGGAAAACCTTTTGCTGTGGGCCTGAGGACCTGAGGTTTTGCGATCTTCAGGCACAGAGCTCGAAAAAGCGACGGTACCGATCTTTAACATTACAAACCAGCGAGTTGTTGTTATGTCTCCCGCTCACTCTGATAATGGGGGACACCTCCCCCTTCCTTGCTAGGGAGAGAGAGAACCTGTAGGTTGTCGAACTTTGGATGAAATGCGAAGCCTTTGGGCCAGTGACGTTGTGGGGGCGGAACTGGACTCTCTGACGGTAGTGTATGAAAAGAAGATGCTGTCCAAGTTGCATGCCATCTTGGACAATGACTCCCATCCACTCCATAATGTACTGGTTAGGCACAGGAGTACATTCAGCCAGACTCATTCCACCGAGATGTAACACTGAGCGTCATAGGAAGTCATTCCTGCCTGTGGCCATCAAACTTTACAACTCCTCCCTCGGAGTGTCAGACACCCTGAGCCAATAGGCTGGTCCTGGACTTATTTCCACTTGGCATGATTAACTTATTATTACTTAATTATTTATGGTTTTATATTGCTATATCTCTACACTATTCTTGATTGGTGCGACTGTAACGAAACCCAGTTTCCCTCAGGATCAATAAAGTCTGTCCGTCTGCCTGTAACTTTGGCCCGTGTCTTTGTTATCGCTTAGCTCACGCTTGCGCTCAGTAGTGGGTATGCGTTTTTTTTGCTGGTGGGGGGAATCGTTGCTCACCGCCCCTTACGCGCAGGAGGGGGGAGCTGGGGTGGACATGGGGTTTTCACGTTTAACTGTCGTTTATTCTTTGGGGCGCTTCTCTGTTTTAGTGGATGTTTGAGGAGAAAAGGCATTTCAGGATGTATATTGTATACATTTCTCTGACATTAAATTTGACCTTTGAACCTTCGAACAAAGAGAATTACAGAGGCCTGAGAGAGGAGCTTGCCCAGGTGGACTGGAGGGGATGACGACAGAGCAGAGGTGGCTGAAGTTTCTGGGAATAGTTCACAAGGCACAGGATAGGTAAGTCCCAAAGAGGAAGAAGTTCTCAATTAGCAGGGTGAGGCAACTGTGGCTGACAAGGGAAGCTAAGAACTGCATAAAGGCCAAGGAAAGGGCATATAAGGTAGCAAAAGTGAGTGGGAAGATGGATGATTGGGAAGCTTTTAAAATCCAACAAAAGATGTAAGAAGGGAAAAGATGAAATATGAGGGCTAACTAACCTATAATATAAAGCAGAATACTGAAATTTTTTTTTCAGTTATATGAAGAGCAAAAGAGGTGAGAGTTCATCACTGGAAAATGATGCTGGTGATGTAGTAATGGGGGACAAAGAAATGGTGGATGAACTTAATGGGTACTTTGAATCTGTCTTCACTGTGGAAGGCACTAGCAGTGTGCCAGAGGTCCGTGAGTGTCAGGGAGCAGGAGCAAGTGCCATTGCTATTGCAAAGGAGAAAGTACTAGGCAAACTCAAAGGTCTTAAGGTGAATAAGTCACCTGGACCAGATGAACTACATCCCAGAGCCCTGAGAGAGGTTGCTGAAGAGATAACGGATGCATTGGTCATGATCTTTCAAAAATCACTTGATTCTGGCATGGTCCCAGAGGACTGGAAGATTGCAAATGTCACTCCACTCTTTAAGAAGGGAGGAAGGGAAAAGAACATAAATTAGAGGCCAGTTAGCCTAACCTCAGTGGTTGGGAAAGTGTTGGAATCTATTATTAAAGATGACGTTTCGGTGTACAGTACTTGGAGGCTAATGATATAATAAGTCAAAGTCAGCATGATTTCTGTAAACAGAAATCTAGCCTGACAAATCTGTTAGAGTTTTTCCGGGAAGTAACAAGCAGGGTGGACAAAGGAGAGGCAGTGGCTGTCATTTACTTGCATTTTCAGAAGGCATTTGATAAGGCGCCACACGTGAGGCTGCTTAACAAGATAAAATCCTATGGCGCTACAGGAAAGATACTGGCATGGATAGAGGAATGGCTGACAGGCAGGAGGCAGTTATTGGGAATAAAGAGGGCATTTTTTGGGTGGCTGCCAGTGACTAGTGGTGTTTCTCAGGAGTCAGTATTGAGATCGCTACTTTTCACATTGTTTGTCAATGATTTGGATAATGGAGTTGACGGCTTTGTGGCAAAGTTTGTGGATGATACAAAGTTGGGTGAGGGGTAGGTAGTGCTGAGGAAGCAATGAGTTTGCAGCAGGACTTTGACAAATTGGAAGAATGGGCAATAAAGTGTCAGATGGAACGCAGTGTTGGGAAATGTATGATAACACATTTTGGTAAAAGGAACAGTAGTGCAGACTATTATCTAAATGGGGAGAAAGTTCAAACATCAGAGGTGCAGAGGGACTTAGGAGTCCTTGTGCAAGACTGCCAGGAGGTTAATTTACAGGTTGAGTCTGTGGTAAAGAAGGCAAATACAATGTTGGCATTTATTTCAAGGGGAATAGAATATAAAAACAAGGAGATAATGCTGAGCGTTTATAAGACACTGGTCAGGCTACACTTGGAGGATTATCAACAGTTTTGGGCCCCAGAAAGGATGTGTTGTCATTGGAGAGGGTCCAGAGGAGGTTCACAAAGATGATTCCAGGAATGAAAGATTAACGTTTGAGGAGAGTTTGGCAGCTTTGGGCCTGTACTCGCTGGAATTTAGAAGAATGCGGGGGATCTCATTGAAACTTACTGAATATTGAAAGGCCTAGATAGTGTGGACGTGGAGAGGATGCTTCCTATGGTGGGGTGCATCTAGAACTAAAGAGCACAGCCTCACAATTGAGGGGCAACTTTTTAGAACAGAGATTAAGAGGAATTTTTTTAGCCAGAGTGTAGTAAATTTGCAGAATGCTCTGCCACAAACCGCAGTGTATATTTAAGGTGGAAGTTGATCATTTCCTGATCGGTCAGGGCATCAAAGGATATGGTGAGAAGGCAGGTGTATGGGGTTGAGTGGGATCCAGGATTAGCCATTATGGAATGGTGGAGCAGAACCATAGTAATCTCTGGATTACTACCAGTGCCACGTGCTAGTCAGAGTAGAAATAGGAGGCTATTTCAGATGAATACATAACTTGAAAAATGGTGCAAGGGGGAGGGATTCAAATTGCTGGGGCATTGGAACCAGTCCTGGGGGAGGTGGGACCTGTATAAACAGGACGGTCTGCACCTGGGCTGGACTGGTACCAACGTCCTAGGGGGGGCGTTTGCTACTGCTGTTCAGGAGGCTTTAAACTAATGTGGCAGGGGGATGGGAACAAGTGCAGAGAGACAGATGGGTGTAAAATGAGGGTAGAAGTAAAAAATAGTAAGGTGAAAAGTAAAAGTGGCAGGCAGGCAAATCCAGGGCAAAAAGCAAAAAGAGCCACATTTCAACATAATTGTATAAGGGCTAAGAGTGTTGTAAAAACAAGCCTGAAGGCTTTGTGTGTCAATGCGAGGAGCATTCGTAACAAGGTGGATGAATTGAATGTGCAGATAGTTATTAATGAATATGATATAGTTGGGATCACAGAGACATGGCTCCAGGGTGACCAAGGATGGGAGCTCAACATCCAGGGATGTTCAATATTCAGGAGGGATAGACAGGAAAGAAAAGGAGGTGGGGTAGCATTGCTGGTTAGAGAGAAGTTTAACGCAATAGAAAGGAAGGACATTAGCCTGGAGGATGTGGAATCGATATGGGTAGAGCTGCATGACACTAAGGGGCAGAAAACGCTGGTGGGAGTTGTGTACAGGCCACCTAACAGTAGTAGTGAGTTTGGGGATGGCATTAAACAGGAAATTAGAAATGCGTGCAATAAAGAAACAGTAGTTATGATGGGTGATTTCAATCTACATATAGATTGTGTGAACCAAATTGGTAAGGGTGCTGAGGAAGAGGATTTCTTGGAATGTATGCGGGATGGTTTTCTGAACCAACATGTCGAGGAACCAACTAGAGAGCAGGCCATTCTAGATTGGGTATTAAGCAATGAGGAAGGGTTAGTTAGCAATCTTGTCCTGCGAGGCCCCTTGGATAAGAGTGACCATAATATGGTGGAATTCTTCATTCAGATGGAGAATGACATGGTTAATTCAGAAACAAAGGTTCTGAACTTAAAGAAGGGTAACTTTGAAGGTATGAGACGTGAATTAGCTAAGATAGACTGGCAAATGATACTTAAGGGGTTGACGGTAGATATGCAATGGCAAGTATTTAAAGATCGCATGGATGAACTACAACAATTGTTCATTCCAGTTTGGCAAAAGAATAAACCAGGGAAGGTAGTGCACCTGTGGCTGACAAGGGAAATTAAGGATAGTATCAAGTCCAAAGAAGAAACATATAAATTAGCAAAAAAAGCAGCGCACCTGAGGACTGGGAGAAATTCAGAGACCAACAGAGGAGGACAAAGGGCTTAATTAGGAAAGGGAAAAAAGATTATGAGAGAAAGCTGGCAGGGAACATAAAAACTGACTGATAGATATGTGAAAAGAAAAAGATTGGTCAAGACAAATGTAGGTCCTTTACAGTCAGAAACAGGTGAATTGATCATAGGGAGCAAAGACTTGGCAGACCAATTGAATAACTACTTTGGTTCTGTCTTCACTAAAGGAGGACATAAATAATCTTCCGGAAATAGTAAGGGACTGAGGGTCTAGTGAGATGGAGGAACTGAGGGAAATACATGCTAGTAGGGAAGTGGTGTTAGGTAAATTGAAGGGATTAAAGGCAGATAAATCCCCAGGGCCAGATGGTCTGCATCCCAGAGTGCTTAAGGAAGTAGCCCAAGAAATAGTGGATGCAATAGTAATAATTTTTCAAACCTCCTTAGATTCTGGATTAGTTCCTGAGGATTGGAGGGTGGCTAATGTAACCCCACTTTTTAAAAAAGGAGGGAGAGAGAAACTGGGGAATTATAGACCGGTTAGTCTGACATCGGTGGTGGGGAAAATGCTAGAGTCAGTTATCAAAGATGTAATAACAGTACATTTGGAAAGAGGTGAAATCATCTGACAAAGTCAGCATGGATTTGTGAAAGGAAAATCATGTCTGGCAAATCTTATAGAATTTTTTGAACATGTAACTAGTAGAGTGGATTGGGGAGAGCCAGTGGATGTGGTATATTTAGATTTTCAAAAGGCTTTTGACAAGGTCCCACACAGGAGATTAGTGTGCAAGCTTAAAGCACACAGCATTGGGGGTATGGTATTGATGTGGATAGAGAATTGGTTGGCAGACAAGAAGCAAAGAGTGGGAGTAAACGGGACCTTTTCAGATTGGCAGGCAGTGACTAGTGGGGTACTGCAAGGCTCAGTGTTGGGACCCCAGTTGTTTACGATATATATTAATGATTTAGACAAGGGAATTAAATGTAGCATCTCCAAGTTTGCGGATGACACAAAGCTGGGCAGTGGTGTTAGCTGTGAGGAGGTTGCTAAGAGGATGCAGGGTGACTTGGATAGGTTAGGTGAGTGGGCAAATTCATGGCAGATGCAATTTAATGTGGATAAATGTGAGGTTATCCACTTTGGTTGCAAGAACAGGAAGACAGATTATTATCTGAACAGTGGCCGATTAGGAAAAGGGGAGATGCAACGAGACCTGGGTGTCATTGTACACCAGTCATTCAAGGTGGGCATGCAGGTACAGCAGGCGGTGAAAAGGCAAATGGTATGTTGGCATTCAGAGCAAAAGGATTTGAGTACAGGAGCAGGGAGGTTCTACTGCAGTTGTACAAGGCCTTGGTGAGACCGCACCTAGAGTATTGTGTGCAGTTTTGGTCCCCTAATCTGAGGAAAGACATTCTTGCCATAGAGGGAGTACAGAGAAGGTTCACCAGATTGATTCCTGGGATGGCAGGACTTTCATATGAAGAAAGACTGGATCGACTAGGCTTATACTCACTGGAATTTAGAAGATTGAGGGGGGATCTTATTGAAACATATAAAATTCTAAAGGGATTGGACAGGCTAGATGCAGGAAGATTGTTTCCAATGTTGGGGGAGTCCAGAACGAGGGGTCACAGTTTAAGGATAGAGGGGAAGCCTTTTAGGACTGAGATGAGGAAAAACTTCTTCACACAGAGAGTGGTGAATCTGTGGAATTCTCTGCCATAGGAAACAGTTGAGGCCGGTTCATTGGCTATATTTAAGAGGAAGTTAGATATGGCCCTTGTGGCTAAAGGGATCGGGGGTATGGAGAGAAAGCAGGTACAGGATTCTGAATTGGATGATCAGCCATGATCATACTGAATGGCGGTGCAGGCTCGAAGGGCCGAATGACCTACTCCTGCACCTATTTTCTATGTTTCTAACTGATGGGCTGAATGGCCTAATTCTGCTCCTATGACTTACTTACTGTAATTCAGGATTTTTTCTATATTTATAATGTATTGCATTGCATTGCTATCGCAATGTTAAATTTTACGATATACGCTGGCAATTTTAAAACTGATTCTGACACTTGGGGCGTCGCAATTACAGCTCGGAGCACCAGAGCTCAGAGTTCAGTTCCAGCATCATCCACAAGGAGTTTGTACGTCCTCCTCATGAATGCATACGTTTCCTCTGGGTGCTCCAGTTTTCTCCCACATTCCAAAGATGTATCCGTTAGTAGGAGAATTGGTCGTTGTGAACTGTCCTGTGAAATCGGTGGGTTGCTGGGCAGTTTCTCTAAATAAATAAAAGCACCGAGCGATCGTATCTGCTTCCACCACCCTCTGTGTAAAAATCCTGCCTTGTAAATCCCATTTAAAGTTTCCCCCTCTCACCTCAACCTATTCCCTCTCATTTCTGATATTCGAAAGACTGTGGCTATCTGCTTTACCTGTGCCTCCCATAATCTTTTTCAGATCTCTCGAGAGAAAACAACCAAGTTTGTCCAATCTCTTGTGATAGCACATACTCTCCAATCTGGGCAGCACCCTGGCAAACCTCTGCTGTCACCTTCTCCAGAGCCTCGACAGTGCTCCTCAACCATGACACTACAGCACGGAAACAGGCCATCTCGGCTCTTCTAGTCCGTGCCCAATGCTTACTCTCACCTAGTCCCACCGACCTGCACTCAGCCCATAACCCTCCATTCCTTTCCTGTTCATATACCTATCCAATTTTTGTTTTAAATGACAATATCAAACTTGCATCTACCACTTCTCGTTTCACACAGCTAACACTCTGAGTAAAGAAGTTCTCCTTCATGTTACCCCTAAACTTTTGCCCCCTCTCAACTCTTGTCCTCTTGTATATATGCGTATATACTGAATATAACCATATAACAATTACAGAACAGAAACAGGCCATCTCAGCCCTTCTAGACTGCGCCGAATGCTTCCTCTCACTTAATCCCACTCTTCCGTGCTCAGCCCATAACCCTCCATTCCTTTCCTGTCCATATACCTCTCCAATTTTTACTTTAAATGACAATACTGAACCTGCCTCTACCACTTCAACCGGAAGCTCGTTCCACACAGTTACCACTCTCTAAGTAAAGAAACTCCCCCCCATGTTACCCCTAAACTTTCGCCCCTTAACTCTCAACTCATGTCCTCTTGTTTGAATCTCCCCTACTCTCAATGGAAAAAGCCTATCCACGTCAACTCTATCTATCCCCCTCATGATTTTAAAACCTCTATCAAGTTCCCCCTCAACCTTCTACGCTCCAAAGAATAAAGACCTAAATTGTTCAACCTATCTCTGTAACTTAGGTGCTGAAATCCAGGTAATATTCAAGTAAATCTCCTCTGTACGCTCTCTATTTTGTTGACATCTTTCCTATAATTTGGTGACCAGAACTGTACACAATACTCCAAATTTGGCCTCACAGATGCCTTGTACAATTTTAACATTACATCCCAACTCCTATACTCAGCACTATTTGTGGACATGATTTGAGAGTTAGGGGGCAAAAGTTTAGGGGTAACACGAGGGAGAATTTCTTTACTCAGAGAGTGGTAGCTGTGTGGAATGAGCTTACAGTAGAAGTGGTAGAGGCAGGTTCGGTATTGTCATTTAAAGTAAAATTGGATAGGTATATGGACAGGAAAGGAATGAAAGTTATGGGCTGAGTGTAGGTCAGTGGGACTAGGTGAGAGTAAGCATTCGGCATGGACTAGAAGGGCTGAGATGGCCTGTTTCCATACTGTAATTGTTATATGGTTATACTCAATGCTCTGATTTATAAAGGCCAGCATACCAAAAGCTTTCTTCACCACCCTATCCACATGAGATTCCACCTTCAGGGAACTATGCTCCATTATTCCTGGATCACTCTGTTCCTCTGCATTCCTCCATGCCCTACAAGCATTCGGGCTCTCACAAACAGACTATGTAACAGATTCTTCTCCCAAGCTATCAGACTCCTCAGTACCCAAAACCTGGACTGACACCTTGCCCTACTGTCCTGTTTATTATTTATTGTAATGTCTGCACTGTTTTTGTGCACTTTATGCAGTCCAGTGTAGGTCTGTAGTCCAGTGTAGCTTTCTCTGTGTTGTTTTTATTACGTAGTTCAGTCTAGTTTTTGTACTGTGTCATGTAAACCATGGTCCTGAAAAACGTCTCATTTTTACTGTGTACTGTACCAGCAGTTATGGTCGAAATGACAATAAAAGTTGACTTGACTTGACTTGTATGTCTATTTTGATTAGTCCTACCAAAATGTAACTCCTCACACTTATCAGCATTAAACTCCATCTGTCATCTTTCAGCCCACTCTTCTAACTGGCCTAAATCTCTCTGCAAGCTTTGAAAACCTACTCCATTATCCACAACGCCACCTATCTTAGTATCATCTGCATACTTACTAATCCAAATTACCACCCCATCATCCAGATCATTAATGTATATGACAAACAACATTGGACCCAATACAGATCCCTGAGGCACACCACTAGTCACTGGCCTCCAACCTGACAAACAGTTATCCACCACTACTCTCTGGCATCTCCCATCCAGCCACTGTTGAATCCATTTTACTACTTCAATATTAATACCTAACGATTGAACCTTCCTAACTAACCTTCTGTGTGGAACCTTGTCAAAGGCCTTACTGAAGTCCATGTAGACAACATCCACTGCTTTACCCTCATCCACTTTCCTAGTAACCTCTTCAAAAAATTCAATAAGATTTATCAAACATGACCTTCCATGCACAAATCCATGTTGACTGTTCCTAATCAGACCCCGTCTATCCAGATAATATATAAAATACAAATATAAAAAGCCAAATATAAAAGTCAAAGTTAAATTTACTATCCAAGTATGTATCTCCTACCTTAAGATTCATTTTCTTGCAGGCACTTACAGGAAATAAAAAGCAATACAACAAAATTTTTGAATTTAGTCCTGATAAAGGGTCTCAGCCCCAAACATCCCCTCTTTATTCCTCTTCATAGATACTGCCTAACCTGCTGAGCTCCTCCAGCATTTTGAGGGTGTTGCAGTCCTGATGAATGGTCTTGGCTCGAAACGTCGACTGTTTATTCCTCTCCATAGTTGCTGCCTGACCTACTGAGTTCCTCCTGTATTTTATGTGCGTTGTTCTGGAAATCCAACATCTGCAGAATCTCCTGTGTTTAGAATTTATTGAAAACTACACATAAACAAAGACTGACACACAACCAATGTGCAAAAGAGGTTGAATTGTGAAAATAAATAATACCGAGAATGTGATTGTAGAGCCCTTGAAAGTGAGTCTGTAGGTTCTGAAATTAGTTTAGAGTTGAGATGGGTGTAGTTATTTATACTGGTTCAGGAGCCTTATGCTTGTAGGGTAACAACTGTTCCCGAACCTGATGGTGTGAATCACCATTCCTTTGTCCACTTCTTTGTTATAACTGGGTCTAAGTCCCTGAAATCCCTCCCCAACAGTACAAAGGTTCAAAAAGAAGGTTTAAAGGTTCATTTATTATCGAAGAATACAATCTGAAATACTTCACTGGTTAGCCACAAAACCAAGAAAGGAAAGATCAGCAGCATGATTATCAACCCTCAAATTCCTCCTCTCGCACAAAAAACAAACAACAATGGAGCAGGCACATCAACTCCCAAATCCCCCCATTCCACAATGAGAAAGGTCAAGCGAGAAACACAGAATATAAAAACTATAAGACTGAAATATAGTCTATAGTTCAAGTCATATGAAAAACGCAGCAACCCTGGGTATCATTCTCTGGGCACAGCGGCAGGCCTTTCCCTCTCCATAGCAGAGTGATTGTACCAGCGATCAAATGGTAGTCTCCCCTTTCCGGCAGCAGAGCGATCCCACCAGTGATCAAAGGCAGAGTGCCAATAGACAATAGACAATAGGTGCAAGAGTAGGCCCTTCGGCCCTTCTAGCCAGCACTGCCATTCACTGTGAACATGGCTAATCATCCACAATCAGTACCCCGTTCCTGCCTTCTCCCCATATCCCTTGACTCTGTTATCTTTAAGAGCTCTATCTAATTCTTACTTGAAAGCATCCAGAGAATTGGCCTTCACTGCCTTCTGAGGCAGAGCATTCCATAGATCCACAACTCTCTGGGTGAAAACGTTTTTCCTCAACTCCGTTCTAAATGACCTACCCCTTATTCTTAAACTGTGGCCTCTGGTTCTGGACTCCCCCAACATTGGGAACATGTTTCCTGCCCCTAGCATGTCCAATCCCTTAATAATCTTATATGTTTCAATCAGATCCCCTCTCATCCTTCTAAATTCCAGTGTATACAAGCCCAGTCACTCCAATCTTTCAACATATGACAGTGCCACCATCCCAGGAATTAACGTTGTGAGCCTACGCTGCACTCCCTCAATAGCAAGAATGTCCTTCCTCAAATTTGGAGACCAAAACTGCACACAATACTCCAGGTGTGGTCTCACCAGGGCCCTGTACAGCTGCAGAAGGACCTCTTTACTCCTATACTCAATTCCCCTCGTTATAAAAGCCAGCATGCCATTAGCTTTCTTCACTGCCTGCTGTACCTGCATGCTTACTTTCAGTGACTGATGAACAAGGACACCTAGTTCTTGTTGTACTTCCCCTTTTCCTAACTTGACACCACTCTGGTGGTAATCAACCTTCCTGTTCTTGCCACCAAAGTGGATAACCTCACATTTATCCACATTAAACTGCATCTGCCCACTCACCCAACCTGTCCAAGTCACCCTGCATTCTCTAACATCCTCCTCACATTTCACAATGCCACCCAGCTTTGTGCCATCTGCAAGTTTGCTAATGTTACTTTTAATCCCTTCATCTAAATCATTTTTGCATATTGTAAATAGCAGCACTGAGCCTTGCGGTACCCCGCTAGTCACTGCCCTCTCTAGTGCAGAGTGATCCCACCAGCGATCAAAAGGAAGGCAGCTGATGTGAACAGCTTCACCTGGTGGAGTGTAGCGGTTCAAGAAGGCAGTTTACTCCTACCTTCTCAAGGGCAAGTGGTGCTGATGGTGGTTGTCTGTCATATCAGTGATGAGAGTGAAACCTGCACGGAACAGTTTTTAAAGTGTAAGCCATTTGCCTGGGGGTGGGGGTACTTCCATTCTCTCGACCTTGATGGTTGGACTTGTTGTCACAACTGGGAACCTCCTTGGTTGCAGTGAATGACCGTGACATCTTTGATGCCTTGTCACACCCTTCACTCTTCATGAAGCGTTGCAGAACCGTTGTATCTCATCCGCCCAGTCCGGCAGAGCTGACTTCTCATGCTGAGCCAGGCATGTCCCTGTCTCACCGGGGTACCAGGCTGCCACTGGCAACCCTCACCTGGTCTAGCCCGGCTGTGGAAGTGCCGTACCGGGGTGAGGCCCCTGTCACATGTCCCTGTCTCACCGGGGTACCAGTCCCACTGGCAACCCTCACCTGGTCTAGCCCGGCTGTGGAAGTGCCGTACCGGGGTGAGGCCCCTGTCACATGTCCCTGTCTCACCGGGGTACCAGCCCCACTGGCAACCCTCACCTGGTCTAGCCCGGCTGTGGAAGTGCCGTACCGGGGTGAGGCCCCTGTCACATGTCCCTGTCTCACCGGGGTACCAGTCCCACTGGCAACCCTCACCTGGTCTAGCCCGGCTGTGGAAGTGCCGTACCGGGGTGAGGCCCCTGTCACATGTCCCTGTCTCACCGGGGTACCAGCCCCACTGGCAACCCTCACCTGGTCTAGCCCGGCTGTGGAAGTGCCGTACCGGGGTGAGGCCCCTGTCACATGTCCCTGTCTCACCGGGGTACCAGTCCCACTGGCAACCCTCACCTGGTCTAGCCCGGCTGTGGAAGTGCCGTACCGGGGTGAGGCCCCTGTCACATGCAGACAGCTACCTGGAGCCACAGGTGAGAGCTGAGCGTCTGGTGGGGCCCAAAGGTGAGTGAGCTGCCCCAGAATGGACATGACAAGCCCCTTCACCAGAGGGGCTACCCTTTCCCTGGAGACCCAAGGGCAGGTAGGGGTGGGTAATAAATTTGGGTCTTTCTGGCAATGCCTAAATCTTAAATAATGAAGAAATACCAAAAAGAATTAACAAAACTGTGGATTGTTTCACTAATGCAGACAAACACGAGGAAATCTGCAGATGCTGGAAGTTCAAGCAACTCACACAAAATGCTGGTGGAACACAGCAGGCCAGGCAGCATCTGTAGGGAGAAACACTGTTGATGTTTTGGGCCGAGATCCTTCTTTAGGATTAACTGAAAGAAGAGAGTAAGAGATTTGAAAGTGGGAGGGGGAAATGCAAAATGATAGGAGAAGACCGGAGGGGGTGGGATGAAGCTGAGAGCTGGAAAGGTGATTGGCGAAAGTGATACAGAGCTGGAGAAGGGAAAGATCATGGGACGGGAGGCCTCAGGAGAAAGAAAAGAGGAGGGGAGCACCAGAGGGAGATGGAGAACAGGCAAAGAGTGATTGTGAGAGGGACAGAGAGAGAAAAAAGAGAGATATGTTATGTATTTCATTGAACTGCTGCCACTAAGTTAACAAATTTCACGGCACATGCCGGTGATAATAAACCTGATTTGATGGGGTAAATGCAAGCAGGATTTTCCACCGAGGTTGGGCAAGACTGAAACCAGAGGTCATGGGTTAAGGGTGAAAGGTGAGATGTTTAATGGGAACGTGAGGGAGAACTTCTTCACTCAGAGGGTGGTAGGGGTGTAAAATGGGCTGACAGCAGAAGTGGTGAATGTGAGTTTGATTTCAACATTGAAGAGAAATTTGTATTGGTCCGTGGATGGCAGGGGTATGGAGGGCATTTCTCCAGGTGTGGGTCAATAGTACCAGGCAGATTAATAGTTCGGCATGGACTCGGAGGGCCGATGGGCCTCTGTCTGTGCTGTAGTGTTCTAATACTCTAAGTGATGTGGCTGTCCTTGGTGAGATAGTTATCCAGGATTGGAATATGAGTCAGTATTGACCGATGTGTGACAAAGTGATGGTGCAGTCAATGAAATGAATTCATCAACAGCCATTAACTAAAAGCAAACAATTCCACTGTTGCTGAGCACTCCAGTCACCCGAGACCTTTCACCTTAGAGGCTCAAGGTTTATAAGGAATTAAAGATCAGCTCTCCCACCAACGTTCATTCCTCTCTCCATGGAGCTGAGGCTGTGAGCTGATCCGGCTGCTGTATGTTTTTGCCCCACTGGGGACCGAAGCTTGTGCCCACTCCGGCTGCTCCGGGAACGGCCTGCGGACAGTCTGGTTCAGAATGCTATTGGCTCGCTGCTAATGTTCTGCATGATTTGTGTTTTTTTCAGTGGGTTTTGGTCTTTTTGTTTTAATTGGGTTATTCAGGTCTCCTGGTTTGTGGCTGCCTGTAAGGAGACAAACCTCAATATGAATAATTTAGAAACAAAGAAATCTACAGCAAATTACAGGCCCTTCGGCCCACAATCTTGTGCCAACCATGTAACCTACTCTAGAAACTGCCTAGAATTTCCCTACCACATAGCCCTCTATTTTTCTGAGCTCCATGTACCTGTCCAGGAGTCTCTTAAAAGACCCTATCGTTTCCACCTCCACCACCGTTGCTGGCAGCCCATTCCACGCACTCACCACTCTCTGAGTAAAAACTTACCCCTGACATCCCCTCTGTACCTACTTCCCAGCATCTTAAAACTGTGCCCTCTTGTTTCAGCCATTTCAGCCCTGGGAAAAAGCCTCTGACTCTCCACACGATCAATCCCTCTCATCATCTTATACACCTCTATCAGGTCACCTCTCATCCTCATCGCTCCAAGGAGAAAAGGCCAAGTTCACCCAACCTATTCTCATAAGGCATTATTCTCATAATTTATGCATGCTTTGACAATAAATGTGCTTCGAATCTTGAATCAGTGTCATTGGTCACACCTATATTGAGACAGCGAAACATACAGTGAAATGCATTGTTTGCCTCAACGACCAACTCAGTCCGAGGATGTGCTGAGGGCAGCCTGCGAGTGTCGCCATGCCTCCAGCACCAACATAGCATACCAGCAATTTACTAACTCTAACCCTATCTTCATAATTCACCAATTTTTATGTCTTGCGTGGTACTGCTGCCGCAAAACAACAAATTCCACATCATAATGAAGACACGTGTCAGTATGAATCGGCATCAGGATTGGTCTGTCCACTTCCGTGAATTCACAGAATAGTACAAGAACAAAGAAGGCCCATCTAACCCATGCCAGACTTTTATTCTGCCTAGTCCCATTGACCCCCAGCCTGAGCAGAGCCCTTCACAGCCCTTCCATCTATGTACTTAATGCTCTTAAATGATGCATTCGAATCTGCAGCTCGTTCCCCACTCTCACCTCCCTCTGAGTGAAGACGTTCCCCCTTTCACCTTCACCTCGTGTTCCGTGTTCCACGTGTACAAACTTGGTGCAGTCGTGTCTTAAACTGTTTCCTGGTGCAGTAACTGCGTTCACATATTTCTTCAGTCGCAAGGCTGGGAAATACATGAAACCAGCGCTCCCCCAGTTAACGATTAACAAATCACTAATAAATTTATGGCTTATGGAAAGTTGTTTTATGACCAGGAGGGTTGGGAAGCTGTATAGTTTTATTACCTTGATTGGTTCCCACTGGCCTTGACAGTGACCCAGGTTAAAGCATCGTTAGGCAGAAATTATTGGGGTGCTCTGGAATGGTGAGGATACAGCCCGTTCTATCTTCCTCCTCACCGACATCTCCGCATCCTGATGTTGCAAGAAAGCAGGATCCATCATCAGGGATTCCAACCAGCCAGGCCAAGCTCCCTTCTCAGTGCCGCCCTCGGGAAGAAGGTAGAGCAGCCTCGGGTCTCACATGACCATAAACGTATACACGAATTAATGTGTATTGTGCTGTGCTGTGGCCACATAACAACGAATCTCACATCATACGCCGGTGATCTTACACCAGATTTTGATTCTGATTTTGATAACAATTTACTTTGGCCAGGAAGACATATGGGAGGGAGAACATGGCAGGTTGGGAGAGATGAGTGAGGGCCAAAGTTCTTTGTATTCCGTTTCTGGGAATTGCTGGTACAGATAAGACCGGTATTTATTACCTGTCCTTTGATGTGCTTTGGAGAGTGGTGACAAACTGTTCGATAAAGCCATGACAGATGAATTGACCGACAAATGTCCAAAGTCCATGAGAGTGTGTCTCCTGAGGAAAGGCTGTGTGAGCTCGGGCTTAGAGAGAAGGAGGATGAGAGGTGATTTGATAGCGGGGTACAGGATGATAATAGGTATCGATCGAGTGGACTGCCAGAGTCATTAGAGACGTTTAAGAGACTCTGAGATAGGTATGTGGATGATAGAAATATGGAGGGCGATCGATTGATTTAAGAGGTCAGCATAACATCGTGTTGAACACAGAACACAGACCAGTACAGCAGAGGAACAGGCCCTTCAGCCCACAATGTCATACCAAACCAATTAAATTAGTCATCAAAGGGCCTACTAATCCTATCCCTTTGCCTACACGTGCCCATATCCTCCCATTTTCCTCACATTCATGTGTCAATCCTAAACATCTCTAATGTATCTGCCTCTTCAGGGCACCCATCACTCTGTGTAAAAAAAAAACCTTATCCCCTCATCTCCTTTGAAATTACCCCCCCCTCACCTTAAATGCGTACCCTCTGGTATTGGACATTTCAACCCCGGGAAACAGATACTGTCTGTCATTATGTCTGCATGCTTTGATGCATTGAGTTGCTGCCATATGATTGGCTGATTAGATATTTACATAATGACCAGGTGTACCGGTGTACCTAATAAAGTCGCCACTGAATGTATAAAAAGTGGCAGATGAATTGATCTATGAAACGTACATTTAAACATGAGAGCCGGTGTATGAGGAACGGTTGAGTGAGCTCGAGCTTTTCTCTTTGGAGTGAAGGAGGATGAGAGGTGACTTGGTGGAGGCGTACAAGGTGATATGAGGCAGAGATTGAGTGGATAGCCATTGTGGAACATGTGGGGGCATAATTTTACAGAGTTTGGAGGAAAGTATAGGGGGGTGTCAGAAGCAGGCTTTTTACACGGAGAGTGGGTGTGTGGAACGTCCCGCCAGGGGAGGTGGTCGAGGCAGATACATTAGGGACACGTAAGAGACTCTTAACTAGGCACATAGTTGAAAAGAGGGAGGGTTACGTAGGATGAAAGGCTTAGATTGATCTCTGAGTAGGTTAAGAGGTCAGCGCAACGTCGAGGGCTGAAATTCCAGCAGGGTATTATTCTATGTTCCAGGTGAGGGGGTTTGTTGGTCCCTGAGGCCTGTCGCCCTGCTGCGCTCAGGACAGAAAGACTCACTACAGCTCAGAGTTAGAATCAGAATCCGGTTTATTGTCTTAAGACCATCAGACATAGGAGCAGAATTCGGTCATTCAGCCCATTGAGATATCCCCACCATTCCATCATGGCTGACTTACTATCCCTTTCAACCCCATTCTCCTGCTTTCTCCCTAAATCCTTTGATACCCTGACTGATCAAGAACCCATCAACCTCCCTCTTAAAGAGTGGAGCGACATTTTCAATTTTCCAGACCTTAGGAGTCATTCCAAAATCTAGTGATTCTTGAAAGATCATTACCAACGCCTCCACAATCTCATCAGGCACCTCTTCAGAACTCTGGGATGTACTCTGTCTAGTCCAGATGACTTACCTACAATCAGACCTTTCAGCCTCCTGAGCACCTTCTCCTTAGTAACAGCAGCAACACCGACTTCTGCCCTTGACACTCTCAGCTTTCTGGCATTCTGTTAGCATCTTCCTCCGTGAAGACTGACATAAAATACTTATTAAGTTCCTCTGCTATTTTTTTGTCCTCCATGACTATCTCCCCAGCATTATTTTCCAGTGTCTGATATCTGTTCTCATCTCTCTTTTACTCCTTATATAGCTGAAAAGACATTTTGTATCCTCTTTGATATTTTAAGTTAGCTTATCTTCATAATTCAGCTCTACTTTCTTTGTGCCATTTTTACTTATCTTCAGTTAGTCGAAAGCTTCCCAATCCTCTATCTTCTTACTAATTTTTGCTATGTTATATGTCCCCTCTGTGGCTTTTATGGTGCTTTTGACTTCCCTTGTCATCCACAATTCCTCATCCTCCCTTTAGAATACTTTGCTCTTTGGGACGTACCTATCCTGTGCTTTCCGAATTGCCCCCAGAAACTCCAGCCATTGCTGCTCTGCCGTCATTCTTCCTGGTGTTCCATTCCTATCAGCTTTGGCCAGCTCCTCCCATGTGCCTCTGTAATTCTCTGCATTCCACTGTGATACCGATACATTTGATTTTAGCTTCTCCTTCTCAGTCTACAGGGTGAATTGGAGCATATTATGATCACAGACTCTTAACAATTCCTTTACTTTAAGCTTTCTAATTAAGTCTGGTTTATTACACAACACAATAGCTGATCCTGTAATGGACTCAACCACAAGCTGTTCTAAAAAGCCAGTTAGTAGGCATTCCAGCCCCAAAAGGACCTTCCCAATCTACCTGCCTAATGAAGTCCCCCATGACTATCGCATCATTGCCCTTTCCACAAGCCTTTTCTATCTCCTGTTGTAATTTGTAGCATATCCTGGCTACTGTTCTGAGACCTGTATATAACCCACAGGGTCTTTTTAACCTTGCAGTTTCTTAACTCTACTCCCAAGGATTCTACATCTTCCGATCTGATGTCACCATTCTCTAAGGATTGAATTGGATTTTTTGCCATTCCCTATGTCCTCCCTGCCTGTCCTTTCAATATAATGTGTTGTACCTCAGATGTTCAACTCCAAACTGTTTGATCATCATTCAGCCATGACTTGGTGACGCCATGCCTGCCAAACTCGAACTTCACAGCAAAATCATCAACCCTATACGACGTGTTCTAATATAACACCTTCAGTTCTGTATCCATCACCCTTTTTGATTATGGCCCCCTGCTAACCTTTAACTCATCTCACTGACTGCCATCCTCAGCCCTATCCCTCTGATTCCCAACCCTCTGCCAGTTTAGTTTAAACACACCCGATGTCTCTGGCAAACCTGCCCATAAGGGTTTTGGTCCCCCTCGGATTCATGTGTAACCTATCCTTTTTGTACAGGTTGTACCTTCCACAGAAGAGATCCTAAGATCCAGAAATCTGTACCCCTGCACCCTACACCAATTCTTCAGCCACACAGTCACCTGCCAGATCATCCTATTTTTGCCCTCACTGGCACATGGCATAGGCAGCAATCCAGCGATTGCTACCCTGGAGGTTCTACTTTATAGCTTTCTACCTAGTTCCCTATATCCTCTCTTCAGGACCCCCTCTCTTTTCCTCTCTATGACGTTGGTACCAATATGTACCACAACTTCTGGCTGTTCACCCTCCCCCTTTAGAATGCTGTGGACCTGATCTGAAGTGTCCCTGACCCTGGCCCCTGTGAGGCAACAAACCATCCTGGTGTCACTTTCATGTCCACAGATTCTGCTCCACTAATTATGGAATTCCCTCTCAGAACTGCACTCCTCTCTGCGCCCCCCCCCCCCCCCCTCCCCGACCTTCCTTTCTGAGACACAGAGCCAGGCTCAGTGCCTGAGACCCGGTCACTGCAGCTTCCCCCGGTAGGTCATAGGAACACAGAAAAAAGGTGCAGGAGTAGGCCATTCGGCCCATCAAGCCTGCACCACCATTCAGTACGATCGTGGCTGACCATCCAACTCAGAACCCCGTACCTGCTTTCTCTCCATACCCCCGATCCCTTTAGCCACACGGGCCATATCTAACACCCTCTTAAATATAGCCAATGAACCGGCCTCAACTGTTTCCTGTGGCAGAGAATTCCACAGATTCACCACTCTCTGTGTGAAGAAGTTTTTCCTCATCTCGGTCCTAAAAGGCTTCCCCTTTATCCTTAAACTGTGACCCCCTCGTTCTGGACTTCCCCAACATCGGAAACAATCTTCCTGCATCTAGCCTGTCCAATCCCCTTAGAATTTTATACACTTCAATAAGATCCCCCCTCAATCTTCTAAGTTCCCGTGAGTATAAACCTAGTCGATCCAGTCTTTCTTAATATTAAAGTCCTGCCATCCCAGGAATCAATCTGGTGAACCTTCTTTGTACTCCCTCCTAACGGTACCCAAAGTGGTATGCTTATTATTAAAGGCGACAGCCACAGGAGTACTCTACACAGGTTGCCTATTCAACTTCCCTCTCTTGACAGTCACTCAGGTCCCTGCCTCCTGCGACTTAGGGGTGACTGCCGATCTAGATTAGGGGTAGCTCCCATCTATCACCTCATTGTCCTGGATGAACTGAAGGTTAGCAGGCTGCAGTTCCAGTTCCTTTGAATGGCAGAGCAGACTCAAAGGGCTGAATGGACTAATTCTGCTCCTATTTCTTATGGTGTTGCGGTCTAAGTATACCCAATGACTGGTCTCCGCAGCTTGTTTATTCCCCTGACCTGCCGAGTTCCTCCAGCATTTTGAGTGTGTTGTTCAAGATTTCCGGCATCTGCAGAATCTCTGGTGTTTGTGAATCTGTGGAATTCTCTGCCCAGGGAAGCAGTAGAGGTTACTTTATTAAATTTACCTATTTTAAGACATACTGAGATAGATTTTTGCATAGCAGGGGAACTAAGAGTTATGGGAGGTTGGTGCAGCTGACATCAGCCATGTTCTTATTGAATGGTGGAACAGGCTTGACGGGCTGGATGGCCGACTCCAGCTCCTAGTCTTCCTTTGAGTCTGTCAGATTGTGGAATTAATTAGGAGAAACAAATTAAGGTAATGCAGGGGCAAGCGGAGTGGCCATTGTCATAGCAGCCACTGTTGTAGCGAATAGAGTTAGAATGGGAGATTTTGAAGCTTCAGTCAGAAAAGTCAAAAAAAAAACTATTGAAGATGTTGTGGATAGTGTGGAGGGCTGTCAGAGGTTACAACGGGACATCGATAGGATGCAAAACTGGGCTGAGAAACGGCAGATGGTGTTCAACCCAGATAAGTGTGAGATGGTTCATTTTGGTAGGTCAAATATGATGGCAGAATGTAGTGTTAATGGCAAGACTCTTGGCAGTGTGGAGGATCAGAGGGATCTTGGGGTCTGAGTCCATTGGACACTCAAAGGCTGCTGTGCAGGTTGACTCTGTGGTTAAGAAGGCATACGGTGTATTGGCCTTCATCAATCATGGGATTGAGTTTAAGAGCTGAGAGGTAATGTTACAGCTACATAGGACCCTGGTCAGACCCCACTTGGAGTACTGTGCTCAGTTCTGATCACCTCACTACAGGAAGGATGTGGAAACCATAGAAAGAGTGCAGAGGAGATTTACAAGGATGTTGCCTGGATTGGGGAGCAGGCCTCATGAGGATAGGTTGAGTGAACTCGGCCTTTTCTCTTTGGAGTGATGGAGGATGAGAGGTGACCTGATAGAGGTGTATAAGGTGATGAGAGGCATTGATCATGAGGATAGTCAGAGGCTTTTTCCCAGGGCTGAAATGGCTAGCATGAGAAGGCATAGTTTTAAGGTGCTGGGGAGTAGGTACAGAGGAGATGTCAGAGGTAAGTTTTTTACACAGAGAGTGGGGAGTGTGTGGAATGGGCTGCTGGCAGTGGTGGTGGAGGCGGATACGATAGGGTCTTTTAAGAGACTCCTGGATGGCTACATGGAGCTTAGAAAAATAGCGGGCTATGGGTAAAGCCTAGGTAGTTCTAAGGTCGGGACATGTTCAGCACAGCTTTGTGGGCCAAAGGGCCTGTATTGTGCTGTAGGATTTCTATGTTTTTTTTATTTCTACCCTTGTAAATCTCCTCTGCACTCCTTACAGTTCAACCATATCTTTCTTATAAGAGGGTGACCAAAACTGTACACCAAGTACAAGGAGATGGTGGTGGACTTTAGGAGACCTAGGCCTCATATGGAGCCAGTGATCATTAATGGAGAATGTGTGGAGCAGGTTAAGACCTACAAGTATCTGGGAGGGCAGTTAGACGAGAAGCTAGACTGGACTGCCAACACAGGTGCCCTGTGCAGGAAAGCACAGAGTCGACTACTTCCTCAGAAGGCTGGCGTCATTCAATGTTTGTAGTGAGATGCTGAAGATGTTCTATCGGTCAGTTGTGGAGAGCGCCCTCTTCTTTGTGGTGGCGTGGTGGGGAGGCAGCATTAAGAAGTGGGACGCCTCACGTCTTAATAAGCTGGTAAGGAAGGCGGGCTCTGTCGTGGGCACAGAACTGGAGAGTATGACATCGGTGGCAGAGCGGAGGGCGCTGAGTAGGCTACGGTCAATCATGGAAAACCCTGAACATCCTCTGCACAGCACCATCCAGAGACAGAGAAGCAGATTCAGCGGCAGGTTGCTGTCAATGCAATGCTCCTCAGACAGGATGAAGAGATCATTACTCCCCAACGCCATTCGGCTCTACAATTCAACCAGGGGCAAGACACGTTAAAGTGCCGGGGTTAGGACTGAGCTTAAGTTACCACTCAATGCACTTTAGTAAACTATTTAAGAACTTTTTAAAAGCTATTTATTAATGCTTTTTGGGAGGGTGATTTTAGATGCATATCATACTTATACTGAGATAAATACTGTATGTAATTAGTTTTGCTACAATAAGTGTATGGGACACTGGAAAAATGTTGAATTTCCCCTTGGGGATGAATAAAGTATCTATCTATCTATCCATCTATCTATCTCAGTGTGGCCTCACTAACAAACAATTGGGAGCTGAAAGGCATTGGTTTACCAGCTGTGACACTATGAACTAGGATTGTATCTTGTTTTACCTACTTGCTGGAATGTAGAAGGAGGCTTTTTGGCCAATATTGTCCCTGCTACCTCTCAACAGAACAACCTGTGAGTCCCGTCTTCCTGCTTCTGTTCCTTTCAGTGGGATTGGAGAAGCTCCAGAGGACGGACACGAGACTGAGCCCAAGAATGAAAAGAATACTGTCTGAAAACGTGGCTCTGAGCCTCTACTCTCTGAAAACGTGGCTCTGAGCCTCTACGGTCTGAAAACATGGCTCTGAGCCTCTACGGTCTGAAAACATGGCTCTGAGCCTCTACTGTCTGAAAACGTGGCTCTGAGTCTCTACTGTCTGAAAACGTGGCTCTGAGCCTCTACTCTCTGAAAACGTGGCTCTGAGTCTCTACTCTCTGAAAACGTGGCTCTGAGCCTCTACTGTCTGAAAACGTGGCTCTGAGCCTCTACTCTCTGAAAACGTGGCTCTGAGTCTCTACTGTCTGAAAACGTGGCTCTGAGTCTCTACTGTCTGAAAACGTGGCTCTGAGTCTCTACTGTCTGAAAACGTGGCTCTGAGTCTCTACTGTCTGAAAACGTGGCTCTGAGCCTCTACTGTCTGAAAACGTGGCTCTGAGTCTCTACTGTCTGAAAACGTGGCTCTGAGCCTCTACTGTCTGAAAACGTGGCTCTGAGTCTCTACTGTCTGAAAACATGGCTCTGAGTCTTTACTGTCTGAAAACGTGGCTCTGAGTCTCTACTGTCTGAAAACGTGGCTCTGAGTCTCTACTCTCTGAAAACGTGGCTCTGAGACTCTACTGTCTGAAAACGTGGCTCTGAGCCTCTACTCTCTGAAAACGTGGCTCTGAGTCTCTACTGTCTGAAAACGTGGCTCTGAGCCTCTACTCTCTGAAAACGTGGCTCTGAGTCTCTACTGTCTGCAGTTGCGAAAAATGAGGGGAAATCGAATTTGCAGAAGAATTAGAGTCAGGTTTATTATCACTGGCATGTTACATGAAATTTCTTAACTTACCATCTGCCGTCCAATGCAATACATAATATAGCAGAGTGAGAAAGAGAAATAATAATATGAAATAAAATAAATAAAGAAGTAAATCAAATGCGTATATTGAATAGATTTTTTTTAAATGTGCAAATACAGAAATACTATATATTAAAAAAGTGAGGTGGTGTCCAGAACTTCAATGTCCATTTAGGAATCAGATGGCAGAGGGGAAGAACCTGTTCCTGAATCACTGAGTGTGTGCCTTCAGGCTTCTGTACCTCCTACCTGAAGGTAACATTGAGAACAGGGTGCTGGAGGTCCTTAATAATGGACACTGCCTTTCTGAGACAGCATCCTAGAATGTAGAAGATTGAAGGAAGATTTGATAGAGGTATACAGAATTATGAGGGGTATAACCATATAACAATATCAGCATGGAAACAGGCCATCTCGGCCCTTCTGGTCCATGCCAAATACTTACCCTCACCTAGTCCCACTGGCCCGCATTCAGCCCATAACCCTCCATTCCTTTCCAGTCCATATACCTATCCAATTTTACTTTAAAAGACAATACCGAACCTGCCTCTACCACTTCTACTGGAAGCTTGTTCCACACAGTTACCACTCTCTGAGTAAAGAAATTCCCTCTCGTGTTACCGTAACTTTTGCCCTTTAACTCTCAACTCATGTCCTCTTGTTTGAATCTCCCCTACTCTCAATGGAAAAAGCCTATCCACGTCAACTCTATCTATCTCCTTCATAATTTTAAAAACCTCTATCAAGTCCTCCCTCAACCTTCTACGCTACAAACAATAAAGACCTAACTTGTTCAATCTTTCTCTGTAACTTAGGTGCTGAAACGCAGGTAACATTCCAGTAAATCTTCTCTGTACTCTCTCTATTTTATTGACATCTTCCTTACAATTCAGCGACCAGAACTGTAGACAATACTCCAAATTCAGCCTTATCAATGCCTTGTAGAATTTTAACATTACATCCCAACTCGTACACTCAATGCTCTAATTTATAAAGGCTAGCATAGCAAAAGCTTTCTTCACCAACCTATCCACATGAGATTCCACCTTCTGGGAACTATGCACCATTATTCTTAGAGCAATCTGTTCTACTGAATTCTTCAATGCCCTACCATTTACCATGTCTCTCCTATTTTGATTAGTCCTACCAAAATGTAGCACCCCATACATATCAGCATTAAATTCGTTCAGCCCACTCTTCTAACTTGCCGAAATCTCTCTGCAAGCTTTGAAAACCTACTTCATTATCCACAACCTTAGTATCATCTGCATACTTACTAATCCAATTTTCCACCACATCATCCAGATCATTAATGTTTATGACAAAAAACAATGGACCCAGTAGAGATCACCTCAGCACTGAACTGTCTCTGTAACTGTGGCCTGCAGCCATTGACACTCACCTCAGCTCTGAACTGTCTCTGTGACTGTGGCCTGCAGCCATTGACACTCACCTCAGCACTGAACTGTCTCTGTGACTGCGGCCTGCAGCCATTGTCACTCACCTCAGCACTGAACAGTCTCCGTGATTGTGGCCTGCAGCCATTGACACTCACCTCAGCACTGAACTGTCTGAGTGACTGTGGCCTGCAGCCATTGACACTCAGCTCAGCACTGAACCGTCTGTGACTGTGGCCTGCAGCCATTGACACTCACCTCAGCACTGAACTGTCTCTGTGACTGTGGCCTGCAGCCATTGACACTCACCTCAGCACTGAACTGTCTGTGACTGTGGCCTGCAGCCATAGACACTCACCTCAGCACTGAACTGTCTCTGTGACTGTGGCCTGCAGCCATTGACACTCACCTCAGCACTGAACCGTTTCTGTGACTGTGACCTGCAGCCATTGACACTCACCTCAGCACTGAAACGTTTCTGTGACTGTGGCCTGCAGCCATTGACACTCACCTCAGCACTGAACTGTCTGAGTGACTCTGGCCTGCAGCCAGTGACACACACCTCAGCACTGAACTGTCTGTGTGACTGTGTCCTGCAGCCATTGACACTCACCTGAGCACTGAACTGTCTGTGACTGTGGCCTGCAGCCATTGACACTCACCTCAGCACTGAACTGTCTGTGTGACTGTGGCCCTCAGCCATTGACAATCACCTCAGCACTGAACTGTCTCTGTGACTGTGGCCTGCAGCCATTGACACTCACCTCAGCACTGAACTGTCCCTGTGATTGTGGCCTGCAGCCATTGACACTCACCTCAGCACTGAACTGTCTGTGTGACTGTGGCCTGCAGCCATTGACACTCACGTCAGCACTGAAATGTCTCGGTGACTGTGGCCTGCAGCCATTGACACTCACCTCAGCACTGAACTGTCTGTGACTGTGTCCTGCAGCCATTGACATTCACCTCAGCACTGAACTGTCTGTGTGACTGTGGCCTACAGCCATTGACACTCACCTCAGCACTGAACTGTCTGTGTGACTGTGGCCTGCAGCCATTGACACTCACCTCAGCACTGAACTGTCTGTGACTGTGTCCTGCAGCCATTGACATTCACCTCAGCACTGAACTGTCTGTGTGACTGTGGCCTACGGCCATTGACACTCACCTAAGCACTGAACTGTCTGTGTGAATGTGACCTGCAGCCATTGACACTCAAGGCAGCACTAAACTGTCTGTGACTGCGGCCTGCAGCCATTGACACTCACCGCAGCACTGAACTGTCTGTGACTGTGGCCTGCAGCCATTGACACTCACCTCAGCACTGAACTGTCTGTGTGACTGTGGCCTGCAGCCATTGACACTCACCTCAGCACTGAACTGTTTGTGTTGAGTCTGTCCTGCAGCCATTGACACTCACCTCAGCACTGAACTGTCTGTGACTGTGTCCTGCAGCCATTGACACTCACCTCAGCACTGAACTGTCTCTGTGACTGTGGCCTGCAGCCATTGACACTCACCTCAGCACTGAACTGTCTCTGTGACTGTGGCCTGCAGCCATTGACACTCACCTCAGCACTGAACTGTCTGTGTGACTGTGGCCTGCAGCCATTGACACTCACCTCAGCACTGAACTGTCTGTGACTGTGGCCTGCAGCCATTGACACTCACCTCAGCACTGAACTGTCTGTGTGACTGTGGCCTGCAGCCATTGACACTCACCTCAGCACTGAACTGTCTGTGTGACTGTGGCCTGCAGCCATTGACACTCACCTCAGCACTGAACTGTCTCTGTGACTGTGGCCTGCAGCCATTGACACTCACTTCAACACTGAACTGTCTGTGACTGTGGCCTGCAGCCATTGACACTCACCTCAGCACTGACCGGTCTGTGACTGTGGCCTGCAGCCATTGACACTCACCTCAGCACTGAACTGTCTCTGTGACTGTGGCCTGCAGCCATTGACACTCACTTCAACACTGAACTGTCTGTGTGACTGTGGCCTGCAGCCATTGACACTCACCTGAGCACTGAACTGTCTCTGTGACTGTGGCCTGCAGCCATTGACACTCACCTCAGCACTGAAATGTCTGTGTGACTGTGGCCTACGGCCATTGACACTCACCTCAGCACTGAACTGTCTGTGTGAATGTGACCTGCAGCCATTGACACTCACCTCAGCAGTGAACTGTCTCTGTGACTGTGGCCTACAGCCATTGACACTCACCTCAGCAGTGAACTGTCTCTGTGACTGTGACCTGCAGCCATTGACACTCAAGGCAGCACTAAACTGTCTGTGACTGTGGCCTGCAGCCATTGACACTCACCACAGCTCTGAAGTGTCTCTGTGACTGTGGCCTGCAGCCTTTGACACTCACCTCAGCACTGAACTGTCTCTGTGACTGTGGCCTGCAGCCATTGACACTCACCTCAGCACTGAACTGTCTGTCTGACTGTGGCCTGCAGCCATTGACACTCACCTCAGCACTGAACTGTCTCTGTGACTGTGGCCTGCAGCCATTGACACTCACCTCAGCACTGAACTGTCTGTCTGACTGTGGCCTGCAGCCATTGACACTCACCTCAGCACTGAACTGTCTGTGTGACTGTGGCCTGCAGCCATTGACACTCACCTCAGCACTGAACTGTCTGTCTGACTGTGGCCTGCAGCCATTGACACTCACCTCAGCACTGAACTGTCTGTCTGACTGTGGCCTGCAGCCATTGACACTCACCTCAGCACTGAACTGTCTCTGTGACTGTGTCCTGCAGCCTTTGACACTCACCTCAGCACTGAACTGTCTGTGACTGTGGCCTGCAGCCATTGACACTCACCTCAGCACTGAACTGTCTGTGTGATTGTGGCCTGCAGCCAATGACACTCATCTCAGCATTGAACTGTCTGTGTGACTGTGGCCTGCAGCCATTGACACTCACCTCAGCACTGAACTGTCTCTGTGACTGTGGCCTGCAGCCATTGACACTCACCTCAGCACTGAACAGTCTCTGTGACTGTGGCCTGCAGCATTTTACACTCTCCTCAGCACTGAACTGTCCGTGACTGTGGCCTGCAGCCATTGACACTCACGTCAGCACTGAACTGTCCGTGACTGTGGCCTGCAGCCATTGACACTCACGTCAGCACTGAACTGTCTCTGTGACTGTGGCCTGCAGCCATTGACACTCTCCTCAGCACTGAACTGTCTGTGTGACTGTGGCCTGCAGCCAGTAACACTCAACTCAGCACTGAACTGTCTGTGACTGTGGCCTGCAGCCATTGACACTCACCTCAGCACTGAACTGTCTGTCTGACTGTGGCCTGCAGCCATTGACACTCACCTCAGCACTGAACTGTCTCTGTGACTGTGGCCTGCAGCCATTGACACTCACCTCAGCACTGAACTGTCAGAGTGACTGTGGCCTGCAGCCATTGACACTCACCTCAGCACTGAACTGTCTCTGTGACTGTGGCCTGCAGCCATTGACACTCACGTCAGCACTGAACTGTCTGTGTGACTGTTGTCTGCAGCCATTGACACTCACCTCAGCACTGAACTGTCCGTGACTGTGGCCTGCAGCCATTGACACTCACGTCAGCACTGAACTGTCTCTGTGACTGTGGCCTGCAGCCATTGACACTCTCCTCAGCACTGAACTGTCTGTGTGACTGTGGCCTGCAGCCAGTAACACTCAACTCAGCACTGAACTGTCTGTGACTGTGGCCTGCAGCCATTGACACTCACCTCAGCACTGAACTGTCTGTCTGACTGTGGCCTGCAGCCATTGACACTCACCTCAGCACTGAACTGTCTCTGTGACTGTGGCCTGCAGCCATTGACACTCACCTCAGCACTGAACTGTCAGAGTGACTGTGGCCTGCAGCCATTGACACTCAACCTAGCACTGAACTGTCTGTGTGACTGTGGCCTGCAGCCATTGACACTCACCTCAGCACTGAACTGTCTCTGTGACTGTGGCCTGCAGCCATTGACACTCACCTCAGCACTGAACTGTTCGTGACTGTGGCCTGCAGCCATTGACACTCACCTCAGCACTGAACTGTCTCTGTGACTGTGGCCTGCAGCCATTGACACTCACCTCAGCACTGAACTGTCTGTGACTGTGGCCTGCAGCCATTGACACTCACCTCAGCACTGAACTGTCTGTGACTGTGGCCTGCAGCCATTGACACTCACCTCAGCACTGAACTGTCTCTGTGACTGTGGCCTGCAGCCATTGACACTCACCTCAGCACTGAACTGTCAGAGTGACTGTGGCCTGCAGCCATTGACACTCACCTCAGCACTGAACTGTCAGAGTGACTGTGGCCTGCAGCCATTGACACACACCTCAGCACTGACCTGTATGTGTGACTGTGGCCCTCAACCATTGACAATCACCTCAGCACTGAACTGTCTCTGTGACTGTGGCCTGCAGCCAATGACACTTACCTCAGCACTGAACTGTTTGTGACTGTGGCCTGCAGCCATTGACACTCACCTCAGCACTGAACTGTCTCTGTGACTGTGGCCTGCAGCCATTGACACTCACCTCAGCACTGAACTGTCAGTGTGACTGTGGCCTGCAGCCATTGACACACACCTCAGCACTGAACTGTCTGTGTGACTGTGGCCCTCAGCCATTGACAATCACCTCAGCACTGAACTGTCTCTGTGATGTGGCCTGCAGCCATTGACACTCACCTCAGCACTGAACTGTCTCTGTGACTGTGTCCTGCAGCCATTGACACTCACCTCAGCACTGAACTGTCTGTGTGACTGTGGCCTGCAGCCATTAACACTCACCTCAGCTCTGAACTGTCTCCGTGACTGTGGTCTGCAGCCATTGACACTCACCTCAGCACTGAACTGTCTGTGTGACTGTGGCCTGCAGCCATTGACACTCCCGTCAGCACTGAACTGTCTGTGACTGTGGCCTGCAGCCATTGACACTCACCTCAGCACCGAACTGTCTCCGTGACTGTGGTCTGCAGCCATTGACACTCACCTCAGCACTGAACTGTCTGTGTGACTGTGGCCCGCAGCCATTAACACTCACCTCAGCACTGAACTGTCTCGGTGACTGTGGCCTACAGCCATTGACACTCACGTCAGCACTGAAATGTCTCGGTGACTGTGGCCTGCAGCCATTGACATTCACCTCAGCACTGAACTGTCTGTGTGACTGTGGCCTGCAGCCATTGACATTCACCTCAGCACTGAACTGTCTGTGTGACTGTGGCCTGCAGCCATTGACACTCACCTCAGCACTGAACTGTCTGTGTGACTGTGGCCTGCAGCCAGTAACACTCACCTCAGCACTGAACTGTCTGTGTGACTGTGGCCTGCAGCCATTGACACTCACCTCAGCACTGAAATGTCTCGGTGACTGTGGCCTACAGCCATTGACACTCATCTCAGCATTGAACTGTCTGTGTGACTGTGGCCTGCAGCCATTAACACTCACCTCAGCTCTGAACTGTCTGTGTGACTGTGGCCCGCAGCCATTAACACTCACCTCAGCTCTGAACTGTCTCCGTGACTGTGGCCTGCAGCCATTGACACTCACCTCAGCACTGAACTGTCTGTGTGACTGTGGCCTGCAGCCATTAACACTCACCTCAGCTCTGAACTGTCTCCGTGACTGTGGTCTGCAGCCATTGACACTCACCTCAGCACTGAACTGTCTGTGTGACTGTGGCCTGCAGCCATTAACACTCACCTCAGCTCTGAACTGTCTCGGTGACTGTGGCCTGCAGCCATTGACATTCACCTCAGCACTGAACTGTCTGTGTGACTGTGGCCTGCAGCCATTGACATTCACCTCAGCACTGAACTGTCTGTGTGACTGTGGCCTGCAGCCATTGACACTCACCTCAGCACTGAACTGTCTGTGTGACTGTTGTCTGCAGCCATTGACACTCACCTCAGCACTGAAATGTCTCGGTGACTGTGGCCTACAGCCATTGACACTCATCTCAGCATTGAACTGTCTGTGTGACTGTGGCCTGCAGCCATTGACACTCACCTCAGCACTGAACAGTCTCTGTGACTGTGGCCTGCAGCCTTTTACACTCTCCTCAGCACTGAATTGTCTGTGTGACTGTTGTCTGCAGCCATTGACACTCACCTCAGCACTGAACTGTCTCTGTGACTGTGGCCTGCAGCCATTGACACTCACGTCAGCACTGAACTGTCTCTGTGACTGTGGCCTGCAGCCAGTAACACTCAACTCAGCACTGAACTGTCTGTGACTGTGTCCTGCAGCCATTGACACTCACCTCAGCACTGAACTGTCTCTGTGACTGTGGCCTGCAGCCATTGACACTCACCTCAGCACTGAACTGTCTGTGTGACTGTGGCCTGCAGCCATTGACACTCACCTCAGCACTGAACTGTCTGTGTGACTGTGGCCTGCAGCCATTGACACTCACCTCAGCACTGAACTGTCTCCGTGACTGTGGCCTGCAGCCATTGACACTCCCCTCAGCACTGAACTGTCTCTGTGACTGTGGCCTGCAGCCATCGACACTAAACCTAGCACTGAACTGTCTCCGTGACTGTGGCCTGCAGCCATTGACACTCACCTCAGCACTGAACTGTCTGTGTGACTGTGGCCTGCAGCCATTGACACTCACCTCAGCACTGAACCGTCTGTGACTGTGGTCTGCAGCCATTGACACTCACCTCAGCACTGAACTGTCTCTGTGACTGTGGCCTGCAGCCATTGACACTCACTTCAACACTGAACTGTCTGTGTGACTGTGGCCTGCAGCCATTGACACTCACCTCAGCACTGAACTGTCTGTGTGACTGTGGCCTGCAGCCATTGACACTCACCTCAGCACTGAACCGTCTGTGACTGTGGTCTGCAGCCATTGACACTCACCTCAGCACTGAACTGTCTCTGTGACTGTGGCCTGCAGCCATTGACACTCACTTCAACACTGAACTGTCTGTGTGACTGTGGCCTGCAGCCATTGACACTCACTTCAACTCTGAACTGTCTGTGTGACTGTGGCCTGCAGCCATTGACACTCACCTCAGCACTGAACTGTCTGTGTGACTGTGGCCTGCAGCCATTGACACTCACCTCAGCACTGAACTGTCAGTGTGACTGTGGCCTGCAGCCATTGACACTCACCTCAGCACTGAACTGTCTCTGTGACTGTGGCCTGCAGCCATTGACACTCACCTCAGCACTGATCTGTCTGTGTGACTGTGGCCTGCAGCCATCGACACTCACCTCAGCACTGAACTGTCAGTGTGAATGTGACCTGCAGCCATAGACACTCACCTCAGCACTGAACTGTCTGTGACTGTGGCCTGCAGCCATTGACACTCACCTGAGCACTGAACTGTCAGTGTGAATGTGACCTGCAGCCATAGACACTCACCTCAGCACTGAACTGTCTGTGACTGTGGCCTGCAGCCATTGACACTCACCTCAGCACTGAACTGTCAGTGTGAATGTGACCTGCAGCCATAGACACTCACCTCAGCACTGAACTGTCTGTGTGACTGTGGCCTGCAGCCATTGACACTCACCTCAGCCTGAACTGTCTCTGTGACTGTGGCCTGCAGCCATTGACACTCACCTCAGCACTAAACTGTCTGTGACTGCGGCCTGCAGCCATTGACACTCACCTCAGCTCTGAAGTGTCTCTGTGACTGTGGCCTGCAGCCTTTGACACTCACCTCAGCACTAAACTGTCTGTGACTGTGGCCTGCAGCCATTGACACTCACCTCAGCACTAAACTGTCTGTGACTGCGGCCTGCAGCCATTGACACTCACCTCAGCTCTGAAGTGTCTCTGTGACTGTGGCCTGCAGCCTTTGACACTCACCTCAGCACTGAACTGTCCCTGTGATTGTGGCCTGCAGCCATTGACACTCACCTCAGCACTGAACTGTCTGTGTGACTGTGGCCTGCAGCCAATGACACTCCCGTCAGCACTGAACTGTCTGTGTGACTGTGGCCTGCAGCCATTGACACTCACCTCAGCACTGAACTGTCTGTGTGACTGTGGCCTGCAGCCATTGACACTCACCTCAGCACTGAACTGTCTCTGTGACTGTGGCCTGCAGCCATTGACACTCACCTCAGCACTGAAATGTCTCGGTGACCGTGGCCTGCAGTCATTGACACTCACCTGAGCACTGAACTGTCTGTTACTGTGGCCTGCAGCCATTGACACTCACCTCTGCACTGAACTGTCTCTGTGACTGTGGCCTGCAGCCATTGACACTCACCTCAGCACTGAACTGTCTCTGTGACTGTGGCCTGCAGCCTTTTACACTCTCCTCAGCACTGAACTGTCTGTGTGACTGTTGTCTGCAGCCATTGACACTCACCTCAGCACTGAACTGCCTGTGACTGTGGCCTGCAGCCATTGACACTCACGTCAGCACTGAACTGTCTCTGTGACTGTGGCCTGCAGCCAGTAACACTCAACTCAGCACTGAACTGTCTGTGTGACTGTGGCCTGCAGCCATTGACACTCACCTCAGCACTGAACTGTCTCTGTGACTGTGGCCTGCAGCCATTGACACTCAGCTCAGCACTGAACTGTCTGTGTGACTGTGGCCTGCAGTCATTGACACTCACCTAAGCACTGAACTGTCTGTGTGACTGTTGCCTGCAGCCATTGACACTCACCTCAGCTCTGAAGTGTCTCTGTGACTGTGGCCTGCAGCCTTTGACACTCACCTCAGCACTGAACTGTCTCTGTGACTGTGGCCTGCAGCCATTGACACTCACCTCAGCTCTGAAGTGTCTCTGTGACTGTGGCCTGCAGCCTTTGACACTCACCTCAGCACTGAACTGTCTCTGTGACTGTGGCCTGCAGCCATTGACACTCACCTCAGCACTGAACTGTCTGTGTGACTGTGGCCTGCAGCCAATGACACTCCCGTCAGCACTGAACTGTCTGTGTGACTGTGGCCTGCAGCCATTGACACTCACCTCAGCACTGAACTGCCTGTGACTGTGGCCTGCAGCCATTGACACTCACCTCAGCACTGAAATGTCTCGGTGACCGTGGCCTGCAGTCATTGACACTCACCTCAGCACTGAACTGCCTGTGACTGTGGCCTGCAGCCATTGACACTCACGTCAGCACTGAACTGTCTCTGTGACTGTGGCCTGCAGCCAGTAACACTCAACTCAGCACTGAACTGTCTGTGTGACTGTGGCCTGCAGCCATTGACACTCACCTCAGCACTGAACTGTCTCTGTGACTGTGGCCTGCAGCCATTGACACTCACGTCAGCACTGAACTGTCTGTGTGACTGTGGCCTGCAGCCATTGACACTCACTTCAACACTGAACTGTCTGTGTGACTGTGGCCTGCAGCCATTGACACTCACCTCAGCACTGAAATGTCTCGGTGACCGTGGCCTGCAGTCATTGACACTCACCTGAGCACTGAACTGTCTGTTACTGTGGCCTGCAGCCATTGACACTCACCTCAGCACTGAACTGTCTGTGACTGTGGCCTGCAGCCATTGACACTCACCTCAGCACTGAACTGTCTGTGTGACTGCGGCCTGCAGCCATTGACACTCCCCTCAGCACTGAACTGTCTCTGTGACTGTGGCCTGCAGCCATCGACACTCACCTCAGCACTAAACTGTCTGTCTGACTGTGTCCTGCAGCCATTGACACTCACCTCAGCAGTGAACTGTCTGTGTGACTGTGGCCTGCAGCCATTGACACTCACCTCAGCACTGAACTGTCTCTGTGACTGTGGCCTGCAGCCATTGACACTCACCTCAGCACTGAACTGTCTGTGTGACTGCGGCCTGCAGCCATTGACACTCACCTCAGCACTGAACTGTCTGTGTGACTGCGGCCTGCAGCCATTGACACTCACCTCAGCACTGAACTGTCTCTGTGACTGTGGCCTGCAGCCATTAACACTCACCTCAGCTCTGATCTGTCTGTGTGACTGTGGCCTGCAGCCATTGACACTCACCTCAGCACTGAACTGTCTGTGTGACTGTGGCCTGCAGCCATTGACACTCACCTCAGCACTGAACTGTCTGTGTGACTGTGGCCTGCAGCCATTGACACTCACCTCAGCACTGAACTGTCTCCGTGACTGTGGCCTACAGCCATTGACACTCACGTCAGCACTGAAATGTCTCGGTGACTGTGGCCTACAGCCATTGACACTCACCTCAGCACTGAACTGTCTCTGTGACTGTGGCCTGCAGCCATTGACATTCACCTCAGCACTGAACTGTCTCTGTGACTGTGGCCTGCAGACATTGACACTCAAGGAAGCACTAAACTGTCTGTGACTGTGGCCTGCAGCCATTGACACTCACCTCAGCTCTGAAGTGTCTCTGTGACTGTGGCCTGCAGCCTTTGACACTCACCTCAGCACTGAACTGTCTGTGTGACTGTGGCCTGCAGCCATTGACACTCACCTCAGCTCTGAACTGTGTCTGTGACTGTGGCCTACGGCCATTGACACTCACCTAAGCACTGAACTGTCTGTGTGACTGTGGCCTACGGCCATTGACACTCACCTAAGCACTGAACTGTCTGTGTGACTGTTGCCTGCAGCCATTGACACTCACCTCAGCACTGAACTGTCTGTGTGAATGTGACCTGCAGCCATTGACACTCACCTCAGCACTAAACTGTCTGTGACTGTGGCCTGCAGCCATTGACACTCACCTCAGCTCTGAAGTGTCTCTGTGACTGTGGCCTGCAGCCTTTGACACTCACCTCAGCATTGAACTGTCTGTGTGACTGTGGCCTGCAGCCATTGACACTCTCCTCAGCACTGAACTGTCTGTGTGACTGTGGCCTGCAGCCATTGACACACACCTCAGCACTGAACTGTCTGTGTGACTGTGGCCTGCAGCCATTGACACTCACCTCAGCACTGAACTGCCTGTGACTGTGGCCTGCAGCCATTGACACTCACCTCAGCACTGAACTGTCTCTGTGACTGTGGCCTGCAGCCATTGACACTCACTTCAGCACTGAACTGTCTGTGTGACTGTGGTCTGCAGCCATTGACACTTACCTCAGCACTGAACTGTCTGTGTGACTGTGGCCTGCAGCCATTGACACTCACCTCAGCACTGAAATGTCTCGGTGACCGTGGCCTGCAGTCATTGACACTCACCTCAGCACTGATCTGTCTGTGTGACTGTGGCCTGCAGCCATTGACACTCACCTCAGCACTGAACTGTCTGTGTGACTGTGGCCTGCAGCCATTGACACTGACCTCAGCACTGAACTGTCTCTGTGACTGTGGCCTGCAGCCTTTTACACTCTCCTCAGCACTGAACTGTCTGTGTGACTGTGGCCTGCAGCCATTGACACTCACTTCAACACTGAACTGTCTCTGTGACTGTGGCCTGCAGCCATTGACACTCACCTCAGCACTGAACTGTCTGTGTGACTGCGGCCTGCAGCCAGTAACACTCAACTCAGCACTGAACTGTCTGTGACTGTGTCCTGCAGCCATTGACACTCACCTCAGCTCTGAACTGTCTGTGTGACTGTGGCCTGCAGCCATTGACACTCACTTCAACACTGAACTGTCTCTGTGACTGTGGCCTGCAGCCATTGACACTCACCTCAGCACTGAACTGTCTGTGACTGTGGCCTGCAGCCATTGACACTCACCTCAGCACTGAAATGTTCGTGACTGTGGCCTGCAGCCATTGACACTCACCTCAGCACTGAACTGTCTGTGTGACTGCGGCCTGCAGCCATTGACACTCCCCTCAGCACTGAACTGTCTCTGTGACTGTGGCCTGCAGCCATCGACACTCACCTCAGCACTAAACTGTCTGTCTGACTGTGTCCTGCAGCCATTGACACTCACATCAGCACTGAACTGTCTCTGTGACTGTGGCCTGCAGCCATTAACACTCACCTCAGCTCTGATCTGTCTGTGTGACTGTGGCCTGCAGCCATTGACACTCACCTCAGCACTGAACTGTCTCTGTGACTGTGGCCTGCAGCCATTGACACTCACATCAGCACTGAAATGTCTCGGTGACTGTGGCCTACAGCCATTGACACTCACCTCAGCACTGAACTGTCTGTGTGACTGTGGCCTGCAGCCATTGACATTCACCTCAGCACTGAACTGTCTCGGTGACTGTGGCCTACAGCCATTGACACTCACGTCAGCACTGAACTGTCTCTGTGACTGTGTCCTGCAGCCATTGACACTCACCTCAGCACTGAACTGTCTCTGTGACTGTGGCCTCCAGACATTGACACTCACCTCAGCTCTGAAGTGTCTCTGTGACTGTGGCCTGCAGCCTTTGACACTCACCTCAGCACTGAACTGTCTGTGTGACTGCGGCCTGCAGCCATTGACACTCACCTCAGCACTGAACTGTCTGTGTGACTGTGGCCTGCAGCCATTGACACTCACCTCAGCACTGAACTGTCTGTGTGACTGTGGCCTGCAGCCATTGACACTCACCTGAGCACTGAACTGTCTGTTACTGTGGCCTGCAGCCATTGACACTCACCTCAGCACTGAACTGTCTGTGTGACTGCGGCCTGCAGCCATTGACACTCCCCTCAGCACTGAACTGTCTCTGTGACTGTGGCCTGCAGCCATTGACACTCACCTCAGCACTGAACTGTCTGTGTGACTGTGGCCTGCAGCCATTGACACTCACCTCAGCACTGAACTGCCTGTGACTGTGGCCTGCAGCCATTGACAATCACCTCAGCACTGAACTGTCTCTGTGACTGTGGCCTGCAGCCATTGACACTCACCTGAGCACTGAACTGTCTGTTACTGTGGCCTGCAGCCATTGACACTCACCTCAGCACTGAACTGTCTCTGTGACTGTGGCCTGCAGCCTTTTACACTCTCCTCAGCACTGAACTGTCTGTGACTGTGGCCTGCAGCCATTGACACTCACTTCAACACTGAACTGTCTGTGTGACTGTGGCCTGCAGCCATTGACACTCACCTCAGCACTGAACTGTCTGTGACTGTGTCCTGCAGCCATTGACACTCACCTCAGCACTGAACTGTCTCTGTGACTGTGGCCTGCAGCCATTGACACTCACCTCAGCACTGAAATGTCTCGGTGACCGTGGCCTGCAGTCATTGACACTCACCTGAGCACTGAACTGTCTGTTACTGTGGCCTGCAGCCATTGACACTCACTTCAACACTGAACTGTCTTTGTGACTGTGGCCTGCAGCCATTGACACTCACCTCAGCACTGAACTGTCTGTGTGACTGTGACCTGCAGCCTTTGACACTCACCTCAGCACTAAACTGTCCGTGACTGTGGCCTGCAGCCATTGACACTCACCTCAGCACTGAACTGTCAGTGTGACTGTGGCCTGCAGCCATTGACACTCACCTCAGCACTGAACTGTCTGTGTGACTGCGGTCTGCAGCCATTGACACTCACATCAGCACTGAACTGTCTCCGTGACTGTGGCCTGCAGCCATTGACACTCACCTCAGCACTGAACTGTCTGTGTGACTGTGGCCTGCAGCCATTGACACTCACCTCAGCACTGAACTGTCTCTGTGACTCTGGCCTGCAGCCATTGACACCTCAGCACTAAACTGTCTGTGACTGTGGCCTGCAGCCATTGACACTCACCTCAGCACTGAACTGTCTGTGTGACTGTGGCCTGCAGCCATTGACACTCACCTCAGCACTGAACTGTCTCTGTGACTCTGGCCTGCAGCCATTGACACCTCAGCACTAAACTGTCTGTGACTGTGGCCTGCAGCCATTGACACTCACCTCAGCACTGAACTGTCTGTGTGACTGTGGCCTGCAGCCATTAACACTCACCTCAGCTCTGAACTGTCTCTGTGACTGTGGCCTGCAGCCATCGACACTCACCTCAGCACTGAACTGTCTGTGTTACTGTGGCCTGCAGCCTTTGACACTCACCTGAGCACTGAACTGTCTGTGACTGTGGCCTGCAGCCATTGACACTCACCTCAGCACTGAACTGTCCCTGTGACTGTGGCCTGCAGCCATTGACACTCACCTCAGCACTGAACTGTCAGTGTGACTGTGGCCTACGGCCATTGACACTCACCTCAGCACTGAACTGTCTCTGTGACAGTGGCCTGCAGCCATTGACACTCACCTCAGCACTGAACCGTCTGTGACTGTGGCCTGCAGCCAGTAACACTCACCTCAGCACTGAACTGTCTGTGTGACTGTGGCCTGCAGCCATTGACACTCACCTCAGCACTGAACTGTCTGTGTTACTGTGGCCTGCAGCCATTGACACTCACCTCAGCACTGAACTGTCAGAGTGACTGTGGCCTGCAGCCATTGACACTCCCCTCAGCACTGAACTGTCTGTGACTGTGGCCTGCAGCCATCGACACTCAACCTAGCACTGAACTGTCTGTTACTGTCTCCTGCAGCCATTGACACTCACCTCATCACTGAACTGTCTGTGTGACAGTGGCCTGCAGCCATTGACACTCACCTCAGCACTGAACTGCCTGTGACTGTGGCCTGCAGCCATTGACACTCACCTCCGCACTGAACTGTCTGTGTGACTGTGGCCTGCAGCCATTGACACTCACCTCAGCACTGAACTGTCTGTGTGACTGTGGCCTGCAGCCATTGACACTCACCGCAGCACTGAACTGTCTGTGACTGTGGCCTGCAGCCATTGACACTCACCTCAGCACTGAACTGTCTGTGTGACTGTGGCCTGCAGCCATTGACACTCACCTCAGCACTGAACTGTCTGTGTGACTGTGGCCTGCAGCCATTGACACTCACCTCAGCACTGAACTGTCTGTGTGACTGTGGCCTGCAGCCATTGACACTCACCTCAGCACTGAACTGTCTGTGTGACTGTGGCCTGCAGCCATTGACACTCACCTCAGCACTGAACTGTTTGAGTGACTGTGGCCTGCAGCCAATGACACTCACCTCAGCACTGAACTGTCTCTGTGACTGTGGCCTGCAGCCATTGACACTCACCTCAGCACTGAACTGTCTGTGTGACTGTGGCCTGCAGCCATTGACACACACTTCAGCACTGAACTGTCTCTGTGACTGTGGCCTGCAGCCATTGACACTCACCTGAGCTCTGAACTGTCTGTAACTGTGGCCTGCAGCCATCGACACTCACCTCAGCACTGAACTGTCTGTGTGACTGTGGCCTGCAGCCATTGACACTCACTTCAGCACTGAACTGTCTGTGACTGTGGCCTGCAGCCTTTGACACTCCCCTCAGCTCTGAACTGTCTCTGTGACTGTGGCCTGCAGCCATCGACACTCACCTCAGCACTGAACTGTCTCTGTGACTGTGGCCTGCAGCCATTGACACTCACCTCAGCACTGAACTGTCCCTGTGACAGTGGCCTGCAGCCATTGACACTCACCTCAGCACTGAACCGTCTGTGACTGTGGCCTGCAGCCAGTAACACTCACCTCAGCACTGAACTGTCTGTGTGACTGTGGCCTGCAGCCATTGACACTCACCTCAGCACTGAACTGCCTGTGTGACTGTGGCCTGCAGCCATTGACACTCACCGCAGCACTGAACTGTCTGTGTGACTGTGGCCTGCAGCCATTGACACTCACCTCAGCACTGAACAGTCTCCGTGATTGTGGCCTGCAGCCATTGACACTCACTTCAACACTGAACTGTCTCCGTGATTGTGGCCTGCAGCCATTGACACTCACCTCAGCACTGAACAGTCTCCGTGATTGTGGCCTGCAGCCATTGACACTCACCTCAGCACTGAACTGTCTGTGTTACTGTGGCCTGCAGCCATTGACACTCACTTCAGCATTGAACTGTTTGTGTGAATGTGACCTGCAGCCATTGACACTCACCTCAGCACTGAACTGTCTCTGTGACTGTGGCCTGCAGCCATTGACACTCACCTCAGCACTGAACTGTCTGTGACTGTGGCCTGCAGCCATTGACACTCACCTCAGCTCTGAACTGTCTGTGTGACTGTGGCCTGCAGCCATTGACACTCAACTCAGCACTGAAGTGTCTCTGTGACTGTGGCCTGCAGCCTTTGACACTCACCTCAGCACTGAACTGTCCGTGTGACTGTGGCCTGCAGCCATTGACACTCACCTCAGCACTGAACTGTCCCTGTGATTGTGGCCTGCAGCCATTGACACTCACCTCAGCACTGAACTGTCTGTGTGACTGTGGCCTGCAGCCATTGACACTCACCTCAGCTCTGAACTGTCTGTGGGACTGTGGCCTGCAGCCATTGACACTCACCTCAGCACTGAACTGTCTCGGTGACTGTGGCCTGCAGCCATTGACACTCACCTCAGCTCTGAACTGTCTGTGTGACTGTGGCCTGCAGCCATTGACACTCACCTCAGCACTGAACTGTCTGTGTGACTGCGGCCTGCAGCCATTAACACTCACCTCAGCTCTGAACTGTCTGTGGGACTGTGGCCTGCAGCCAGTAACACTCACCTCAGCACTGAACTGTCTGTGTGACTGTGGCCTGCAGCCATTGACACTCCCGTCAGCACTGAACTGTCTGTGACTGTGGCCTACGGCCATTGACACTTACCTAAGCACGGAACTGTCTATGTGACTGTTGCCTGCAGCCATTGACATTCACCTCAGCACTGAACTGTCTCTGTGACTGTGGCCTGCAGCCATTGACACTCAAGGCAGCACTAAACTGTCTGTGACTGTGGCCTGCAGTCATTGAGACTCACTTCAGCACTGAACTGTCTGTGTGACTGTGGCCTGCCGCCATTGACACTCACCGCAGCACTGAACCGTCTGTGACTGTGGCCTGCAGCCATTGACACTCACCGCAGCACTGAACTGTCTGTGGGACTGTGGCCTGCAGCCATTGACACTCACCTCAGCACTGAACTGTCTGTGGGACTGTGGCCTGCAGCCATTGACACTCACCTCAGCACTGAACTGTCTCGGTGACTGTGGCCTGCAGCCATTGACACTCACCTCAGCTCTGAACTGTCTGTGTGACTGTGGCCTGCAGCCATTGACACTCACCTCAGCACTGAACTGTCTGTGTGACTGCGGCCTGCAGCCATTAACACTCACCTCAGCTCTGAACTGTCTGTGGGACTGTGGCCTGCAGCCATTGACACTCCCGTCAGCACTGAACTGTCTGTGACTGTGGCCTACGGCCATTGACACTCACCTCAGCACTGAACTGTCTCTGTGACTGTGGCCTGCAGCCATTAACACTCACCTCAGCTCTGAACTGTCTGTGTGACTGTGGCCTGCAGCCATTGACACTTACCTCAGCACTGAACTGTCTGTGTGACTGTGGCCTGCAGCCATTGACACTCACCTCAGCACTGAAATGTCTGTGTGACTGTGGCCTGCAGCCATTGACATTCACCTCAGCACTGAACTGTCTGTGTGACTGTGGCCTGCAGCCATTGACACTCAACTCAGCACTGAACTGTCTGTGTGACTGTGGCCTGCAGCCATTGACACTCACCTCAGCACTGAACTGTCTCTGTGACTGTGGCCTGCAGCCATTGACACTCAACTCAGCACTGAACTGTCTGTGTGACTGTGGCCTGCAGCCATTGACATTCACCTCAGCACTGAACTGTCTCTGTGACTGTGGCCTGCAGCCATTGACACTCAACTCAGCACTGAACTGTCTGTGTGACTGTGGCCTGCAGCCATTGACACTCACCTCAGCACTGAACTGTCTCTGTGACTGTGGCCTGCAGCCATTGACACTCACCTCAGCACTGAACTGTCTCTGTGACTGTGGCCTGCAGCCATTGACACTCACCTCAGCTCTGAACTGTCTGTGTGACTGTGGCCTGCAGCCATTGACACTCACCTCAGCTCTGAACTGTCTGTGTGACTGTGGCCTGCAGCCATTGACACTCACCTCAGCACTGAAATGTCTGTGTGACTGTGGCCTGCAGCCATTGACATTCACCTCAGCACTGAACTGTCTGTGTGACTGTGGCCTGCAGCCATTGACACTCACCTAAGCACGGAACTGTCTATGTGACTGTTGCCTGCAGCCATTGACATTCACCTCAGCACTGAACTGTCTCTGTGACTGTGGCCTGCAGCCATTGACACTCACCGCAGCACTGAACTGTCTGTGTGACTGTGGCCTGCAGCCATTGACACTCACCTCAGCACTGAACTGTCTGTCTGACTGTGGCCTGCAGCCATTGACACTCACTTCAGCAGTGAACCGTCTCCGTGACTGTGGCCTGCAGCCATTGACACCCACCTCAGCACTGAACTGTCTGTCTGACTGTGGCCTGCAGCCATTGACACTCACCTCAGCACTGAACTGTCTGTCTGACTGTGGCCTGCAGCCATTGACACTCACTTCAGCAGTGAACCGTCTCCGTGACTGTGGCCTGCAGCCAGTAACACTCACCTCAGCACTGAACTGTCTCCGTGACTGTGGCCTGCAGCCATTGACACTCACCTCAGCACTGAACTGTCTGTGTGACTGTGGCCAGCAGCCATTGACACTCACCTCAGCACTGAACTGTCTCTGTGACTGTGGCCTGCAGCCATTGACACTCACTTCAACACTGAACTGTCTGTGTGACTGTGGCCTGCAGCCAATGACACTCACCTCAGCACTGAAATGTCTCTGTGACTGTGGCCTGCAGCCATTGACACTCACCTCAGCTCTGAACTGTCTCGGTGACTGTGGCCTACAGCCATTGACACTCACGTCAGCACTGAAATGTCTTGGTGACTGTGGCCTACAGCCATTGACACTCAAGGGAGCACTAAACTGTCTGTGACTGTGGCCTGCAGCCATTGACACTCACCTCAGCACTGAACTGTCTGTGTGACTGTGGCCTGCAGCCATTGACACTCACCTCAGCACTGAACTGTCTGTGTGACTGTGGCCTGCAGCCATTAACACTCACCTGAGCTCTGAACTGTCTGTGGGACTGTGGCCTGCAGCCATTGACACTCACCTCAGCACTGAACTGTCTGTGTGACTGTGGCCTGCAGCCATTGACACTCCCGTCAGCACTGAACTGTCTGTGTGACTGTGGCCTGCAGCCATTGACACTCCCGTCAACACTGAACTGTCTGTGTGACTGTGGCCTACGGCCATTGACACTCACCTAAGCACTGAACTGTCTCTGTGACTGTTGCCTGCAGCCATTGACACTCACCTCAGCACTGAACTGTCTCCGTGACTGTGGCCTGCAGCCATTGACACTCACCTCAGCACTGAACTGTCTGTGTGACTGTGGCCTGCAGCCATTGACACTCACCTCAGCACTGAACTGTCTGTGTGACTGTGGCCTGCAGCCATTGACACTCACCTCAGTACTGAACTGTCTCCGTGACTGTGGCCTGCAGCCATTGACACTCACCTCAGCACTGAACCGTTTCTGTGACTGTGGCCTGCAGCCAATGACACTCACCTCAGCACTGAACTGTTTGTGTTGAGTCTGTCCTGCAGCCTTTGACACTCACCTCAGCACTGAACTGTCTGTGTGACTGTGGCCTGAAGCCTTTGACACTCACCTCAGCACTGAACTGTCTCTGTGACTGTGGGCTGCAGCCATTGACACTCACCTCAGCACTGAACTGTCTGTGACTGTGGCCTGCAGCCATCGACACTCACCTCACACTGAACTGTCTCTGTGACTGTGGCCTGCAGCCATTGACACTCACCTCAGCACTGAACTGTCTGTGACTGTGGCCTACAGCCATTGACACTCACCTCAGCACTGAACTGTCTGTGTGACTGTGGCCTGCAGCCATTGACACTCACCTCAGCACTGAACTGTCTGTGTGACTGTGGCCTGCAGCCATTGACACTCTCCTCAGCACTGAACTGTCTGTGTGACTGTGGCCTACAGCCATTGACACTCACCTCAGCACTGAAATGTCTCGGTGACTGTGGCCTACAGCCATTGACACTCACGTCAGCACTGAAATGTCTCGGTGACTGTGGCCTACAGCCATTGACACTCACCTCAGCACTGAACTGTCTGTGTGAATGTGACCTGCAGCCATTGACACTCACCTCAGCTCTGAAGTGTCTCTGTGACTGTGGCCTGCGGCCTTTGACACTCACCTCAGCACTGAACTGTCCCTGTGATTGTGGCCTGCAGCCATTGACACTCACCTCAGCACTGAACTGTCTGAGTGACTGTGGCCTGCAGCCATTGACACTCACCTCAGCACTGAACTGTCTCTGTGACTGTGGCCTGCAGCCATTGACACTCACCTCAGCACTGAACTGTCTGAGTGACTGTGGCTTGCAGCCATTGACACTCACCTCAGCACAGAACTGTGAGAGTGACTGTGGCTTGCAGCCATTGACACTCACCTCAGCACTGAACTGTCTGAGTGACTGTGGCTTGCAGCCATTGACACTCACGTCAGCACTGAACTGTCTCTGTGACTGTGGCCTGCAGCCATTGACACTCACCTCAGCACTGAACTGTCTGTGACTGTGGCCTGAAGCCATTGACACTCACCTCAGCACTGAACTGTCTGAGTGACTGTGGCCTGAAGCCATTGACACTCACCTCAGCACTGAACTGTCTGAGTGACTGTGGCCTGCAGCCATTGACACTCACCTCAGCACTGAACTGTCTGAGTGACTGTGGCCTGCAGCCATTGACACTCACCTGAGCTCTGAACTGTCTGTAACTGTGGCCTGCAGCCATCGACACTCACCTCAGCACTGATCTGTCTGTGTGACTGTGGCCTGCAGCCATTGACACTCACCTCAGCACTGAACTGTCTGTGTGACTGTGGCCTGCAGCTATTGACACTCACTTCAGCACTGAACTGTCTGTGACTGTGGCCTGCAGCCTTTGACACTCCCCTCAGCTCTGAACTGTCTCTGTGACTGTGGCCTGCAGCCATCGACACTCACCTCAGCACTGAACTGTCTCTGTGACTGTGGCCTGCAGCCATTGACACTCACCTCAGCACTGAACTGTCCCTGTGACTGTGGCCTGCAGCCATTGACACTCACCTCAGCACTGAACCGTCTGTGACTGTGGCCTGCAGCCAGTAACACTCACCTCAGCACTGAACTGTCTGTGTGACTGTGGCCTGCAGCCATTGACACTCACCTCAGCACTGAACTGCCTGTGTGACTGTGGCCTGCAGCCATTGACACTCACCTCAGCACTGAACTGTCAGAGTGACAGTGGCCTGCAGCCATTGACACTCACCGCAGCACTGAACTGTCTGTGTGACTGTGGCCTGCAGCCATTGACACTCACCTCAGCACTGAACAGTCTCCGTGATTGTGGCCTGCAGCCATTGACACTCACTTCAACACTGAACTGTCTCCGTGATTGTGGCCTGCAGCCATTGACACTCACCTCAGCACTGAACTGTCTGTGTTACTGTGGCCTGCAGCCATTGACACTCACCTCAGCACTGAACTGTCAGAGTGACTGTGGCCTGCAGCCATTGACACTCACCTCAGCATTGAACTGTTTGTGTGAATGTGACCTGCAGCCATTGACACTCAAGGCAGCACTAAACTGTCTGTGACGGTGGCCTGCAGCCATTGACACTCACCTCAGCTCTGAAGTGTCTCTGTGACTGTGGCCTGCAGCCTTTGACACTCACCTCAGCACTGAACTGTCTGTGTGACTGTGGCCTGCAGCCATTGACACTCACCTCAGCACTGAACTGTCCCTGTGATTGTGGCCTGCAGCCATTGACACTCACCTCAGCACTGAACTGTCTGTGTGACTGTGGCCTGCAGCCATTGACACTCAACTCAGCTCTGAACTGTCTGTGGGACTGTGGCCTGCAGCCATTGACACTCACCTCAGCACTGAACTGTCTCGGTGACTGTGGCCTGCAGCCATTGACACTCACCTCAGCTCTGAACTGTCTGTGTGACTGTGGCCTGCAGCCATTGACACTCACCTCAGCACTGAACTGTCTGTGTGACTGCGGCCTGCAGCCATTAACACTCACCTCAGCTCTGAACTGTCTGTGGGACTGTGGCCTGCAGCCAGTAACACTCACCTCAGCACTGAACTGTCTGTGTGACTGTGGCCTGCAGCCATTGACACTCCCGTCAGCACTGAACTGTCTGTGACTGTGGCCTACGGCCATTGACACTCACCTAAGCACGGAACTGTCTATGTGACTGTTGCCTGCAGCCATTGACATTCACCTCAGCACTGAACTGTCTCTGTGACTGTGGCCTGCAGCCATTGACACTCAAGGCAGCACTAAACTGTCTGTGACTGTGGCCTGCAGTCATTGAGACTCACTTCAGCAGTGAACCGTCTCCGTGACTGTGGCCTGCCGCCATTGACACTCACCGCAGCACTGAACCGTCTGTGACTGTGGCCTGCAGCCATTGACACTCACCGCAGCACTGAACTGTCTGTGGGACTGTGGCCTGCAGCCATTGACACTCACCTCAGCACTGAACTGTCTGTGGGACTGTGGCCTGCAGCCATTGACACTCACCTCAGCACTGAACTGTCTCGGTGACTGTGGCCTGCAGCCATTGACACTCACCTCAGCTCTGAACTGTCTGTGTGACTGTGGCCTGCAGCCATTGACACTCACCTCAGCACTGAACTGTCTGTGTGACTGCGGCCTGCAGCCATTAACACTCACCTCAGCTCTGAACTGTCTGTGGGACTGTGGCCTGCAGCCATTGACACTCCCGTCAGCACTGAACTGTCTGTGACTGTGGCCTACGGCCATTGACACTCACCTCAGCACTGAACTGTCTCTGTGACTGTGGCCTGCAGCCATTAACACTCACCTCAGCTCTGAACTGTCTGTGTGACTGTGGCCTGCAGCCATTGACACTTACCTCAGCACTGAACTGTCTGTGTGACTGTGGCCTGCAGCCATTGACACTCACCTCAGCACTGAAATGTCTGTGTGACTGTGGCCTGCAGCCATTGACATTCACCTCAGCACTGAACTGTCTGTGTGACTGTGGCCTGCAGCCATTGACACTCAACTCAGCACTGAACTGTCTGTGTGACTGTGGCCTGCAGCCATTGACACTCACCTCAGCACTGAACTGTCTCTGTGACTGTGGCCTGCAGCCATTGACACTCAACTCAGCACTGAACTGTCTGTGTGACTGTGGCCTGCAGCCATTGACATTCACCTCAGCACTGAACTGTCTCTGTGACTGTGGCCTGCAGCCATTGACACTCAACTCAGCACTGAACTGTCTGTGTGACTGTGGCCTGCAGCCATTGACACTCACCTCAGCACTGAACTGTCTCTGTGACTGTGGCCTGCAGCCATTGACACTCACCTCAGCACTGAACTGTCTCTGTGACTGTGGCCTGCAGCCATTAACACTCACCTCAGCTCTGAACTGTCTGTGTGACTGTGGCCTGCAGCCATTGACACTTACCTCAGCACTGAACTGTCTGTGTGACTGTGGCCTGCAGCCATTGACACTCACCTCAGCACTGAAATGTCTGTGTGACTGTGGCCTGCAGCCATTGACATTCACCTCAGCACTGAACTGTCTGTGTGACTGTGGCCTACGGCCATTGACACTCACCTAAGCACGGAACTGTCTATGTGACTGTTGCCTGCAGCCATTGACATTCACCTCAGCACTGAACTGTCTCTGTGACTGTGGCCTGCAGCCATTGACACTCAAGGCAGCACTAAACTGTCTGTGACTGTGGCCTGCAGTCATTGAGACTCACTTCAGCAGTGAACCGTCTCCGTGACTGTGGCCTGCCGCCATTGACACTCACCGCAGCACTGAACTGTCTGTGTGACTGTGGCCTGCAGCCATTGACACTCACCTCAGCACTGAACTGTCTGTCTGACTGTGGCCTGCAGCCATTGACACTCACCTCAGCACTGAACTGTCTCTGTGACTGTGGCCTGCAGCCATTGACACTCACCTCAGCACTGAACTGTCTGTGTGACTGTGGCCAGCAGCCATTGACACTCACCTCAGCACTGAACTGTCTCTGTGACTGTGGCCTGCAGCCATTGACACTCACTTCAACACTGAACTGTCTGTGTGACTGTGGCCTGCAGCCATTGACACTCACCTCAGCACTGAACTGTCTGTGTGACTGTGGTCTGCAGCCATTGACACTCACCTCAACACTGAACTGTCTCTGTGACTGTGGCCTGCAGCCATTGACACTCACGTCAGCATTGAACTGTCTGTGACTGTGGCCTGCAGCCATTGACACTCACTTCAGCACTGAAATGTCTCTGTGACTGTGGCCTACAGCCATTGACACTCACCTCAGCACTGAACTGTCTGTGTGACTGTGGCCTGCAGCCATTGACACTCTCCTCAGCACTGAACTGTCTGTGTGACTGTGGCCTACAGCCATTGACACTCACCTCAGCACTGAACAGTCTCCGTGACTGTGGCCTGCAGCCATTGACACTCACCTCAGCACTGACCTGTCTGTGACTGTGGCCTGCAGCCATTGACACTCACCTCAGCACTGAACTGTCTGTGTGACTGTGGCCTGCAGCCATTGACACTCTCCTCAGCACTGAACTGTCTGTGTGACTGTGGCCTACAGCCATTGACACTCACCTCAGCACTGAAATGTCTCGGTGACTGTGGCCTACAGCCATTGACACTCACGTCAGCACTGAAATGTCTCGGTGACTGTGGCCTACAGCCATTGACACTCACCTCAGCACTGAACTGTCTCTGTGACTGTGGCCTGCAGCCATTGACACTCACCTAAGCACTGAACTGTCTGTGTGACTGTGGCCTGCAGCCATTGACACTCACCTCAGCACTGAACTGTCTGTGTGAATGTGACCTGCAGCCATTGACACTCAAGGCAGCACTGAACTGTCTGTGTGACTGTGGCCTGCAGCCTTTGACACTCACCTCAGCACTGAACTGTCTCTGTGACTGTGGCCTGTAGCCATTGACACTCACCTCAGCTCTGAAGTGTCTCTGTGACTGTGGCCTGCAGCCATTGACACTCACGTCAGCACTGAACTGTCTGAGTGACTGTGGCCTGCAGCCATTGACACTCACCTCAGCACTGAACTGTCTCTGTGACTGTGGCCTGCAGCCATTGACACTCACCTCAGCACTGAACTGTCTGTGTGACTGTGGCCTGCAGCCATTGACACTCACTTCAGCACTGAAATGTCTCTGTGACTGTGGCCTACAGCCATTGACACTCACCTCAGCACTGAACTGTCTCTGTGACTGTGGCCTGCAGCCATTGACACTCATGTCAGCATTGAAATGTCTCTGTGACTGTGGCCTACAGCCATTGACACTCTCCTCAGCACTGAACTGTCTGTGTGACTGTGGCCTACAGCCATTGACACTCACCTCAGCACTGAAATGTCTCGGTGACTGTGGCCTACAGCCATTGACACTCACGTCAGCACTGAACTGTCTCTGTGACTGTGGCCTGCAGCCATTGACACTCACTTCAGCATTGAACTGTCTGTGTGACTGTGGCCTGCAGCCATTGACACTCCCGTCAGCACTGAACTGTCTCTGTGACTGTGGCCTGCAGCCATTGACACTCACCTCAGCACTGAACTGTCTGAGTGACTGTGGCTTGCAGCCATTGACACTCACGTCAGCACTGAACTGTCTGAGTGACTGTGGCTTGCAGCCATTGACACTCACTTCAGCACTGAAATGTCTCTGTGACTGTGGCCTACAGCCATTGACACTCACCTCAGCACTGAACTGTCTGTGTGACTGTGGCCTGCAGCCAGTAACACTCACCTCAGCACTGAACTGTCTGAGTGACTGTGGCTTGCAGCCATTGACACTCACCTCAGCACTGAACTGTCTCTGTGACTGTGGCCTGCAGCCATTGACACTCCCGTCAGCACTGAACTGTCTCTGTGACTGTGGCCTACGGCCATTGACACTCACCTAAGCACTGAACTGTCTCTGTGACTGTTGCCTGCAGCCATTGACACTCAAGGCAGCACTAAACTGTCTGTGACTGTGGCCTGCAGCCATTGACACTCACCTCAGCACTGAAATGTCTCGGTGACTGTGGTCTGCAGCCATTGACACTCACCTCAGCACTGAACTGTCTGTGTGACTGTGGCCTGCAGCCATTGACACTCACCTCAGCACTGAACTGTCTGTGTGACTGTGGCCTGCAGCCATTGACACTCACCTCAGCACTGAACTGTCTCCGTGACTGTGGCCTGCAGCCATTGACACTCACCTCAGTACTGAACTGTCTGTGTGACTGTGGCCTGCAGCCATTGACACTCACCTCAGCACTGAACCGTTTCTGTGACTGTGGCCTGCAGCCAATGACACTCACCTCAGCACTGAACTGTCTGTGACTGTGGCCTGCAGCCATTGACACTCACCTCAGCTCTGAAGTGTCTCTGTGACTGTGGCCTGCAGTCATTGACACTCACCTCAGCACTGAACTGTCTCTGTGACTGTGGCCTGCAGCCATCGACACTCACCTCAGCACTGAACTGTCTGTGTGACTGTGGCCTGCAGCCATTGACACTCACCTCAGCACTGAACTGTCTGTGTGACTGTGGCCTGCAGCCATTGACACTCACCTCAGCTCTGAAGTGTCTCTGTGACTGTGGCCTGCAGCCATTGACACTCACCTCAGCACTGAACTGTCTCTGTGACTGTGGCCTGCAGCCATTAACACTCACCTGAGCTCTGAACTGTCTGTGGGACTGTGGCCTGCAGCCATTGACACTCCCGTCAGCACTGAACTGTCTGTGTGACTGTGGCCTGCAGCCATTGACACTCCCGTCAGCACTGAACTGTCTGTGTGACTGTGGCCTACGGCCATTGACACTCACCTAAGCACTGAACTGTCTCTGTGACTGTTGCCTGCAGCCATTGACACTCAAGGCAGCACTAAACTGTCTGTGACTGTGGCCTGCAGCCATTGACACTCACCTCAGCACTGAACTGTCTCCGTGACTGTGGCCTGCAGCCATTGACACTCACCTCAGCACTGAACTGTCTGTGTGACTGTGGCCTGCAGCCATTGACACTCACCTCAGCACTGAACTGTCTGTGTGACTGTGGCCTGCAGCCATTGACGCTCACCTCAGTACTGAACTGTCTCCGTGACTGTGGCCTGCAGCCATTGACACTCACCTCAGTACTGAACTGTCTCCGTGACTGTGGCCTGCAACCATTGACACTCAGCTCAGCACTGAACTGTCTCCGTGACTGTTGCCTGCAACCATTGACACTCACCTCAGCACTGAACTGTCTCCGTGACTGTGGCCTACAGCCATTGACACTCACCTCAGCACTGAACTGTCTCTGTGACTGTGGCCTGCAGCCATCGACACTCACCTCAGCACTGAACTGTCTGTGTGACTGTGGCCTGCAGCCATTGACACTCACCTCAGCACTGAACTGTCTGTGTGACTGTGGCCTGCAGCCATTGACACTCACCTCAGCTCTGAAGTGTCTCTGTGACTGTGGCCTGCAGCCATTGACACTCACCTCAGCACTGAACTGTCTCTGTGACTGTGGCCTGCAGCCATTAACACTCACCTGAGCTCTGAACTGTCTGTGGGACTGTGGCCTGCAGCCATTGACACTCCCGTCAGCACTGAACTGTCTGTGTGACTGTGGCCTGCAGCCATTGACACTCCCGTCAGCACTGAACTGTCTGTGTGACTGTGGCCTACGGCCATTGACACTCACCTAAGCACTGAACTGTCTCTGTGACTGTTGCCTGCAGCCATTGACACTCAAGGCAGCACTAAACTGTCTGTGACTGTGGCCTGCAGCCATTGACACTCACCTCAGCACTGAACTGTCTCCGTGACTGTGGCCTGCAGCCATTGACACTCACCTCAGCACTGAACTGTCTGTGTGACTGTGGCCTGCAGCCATTGACACTCACCTCAGCACTGAACTGTCTGTGTGACTGTGGCCTGCAGCCATTGACGCTCACCTCAGTACTGAACTGTCTCCGTGACTGTGGCCTGCAGCCATTGACACTCACCTCAGTACTGAACTGTCTCCGTGACTGTGGCCTGCAACCATTGACACTCAGCTCAGCACTGAACTGTCTCCGTGACTGTTGCCTGCAACCATTGACACTCACCTCAGCACTGAACTGTCTCCGTGACTGTGGCCTGCAACCATTGACACTCACCTCAGCACTGAACTGTCTGTGACTGTGGCCTGCAACCATTGACACTCACCTCAGCACTGAACTGTCTCCGTGACTGTGGCCTGCAACCATTGACACTCACCTCAGCACTGAACTGTCTGTGTGACTGTGGCCTGCAGCCATTGACACTCACCTCAGCACTGAACTGTCTCCGTGACTGTGGCCTGCAACCATTGACACTCACCTCAGCACTGAACTGTCTGTGACTGTGGCCTGCAGCCATTGACACTCACCTCAGCACTGAACTGTCTCCGTGACTGTGGCCTGCAACCATTGACACTTACCTCAGCACTGAACTGTCTGTGACTGTGGCCTGCAGCCATTGACACTCACCTCAGCACTGAACTGTCTTTGTGACTGTGGCCTGCAGCCATTGACACTCACCTCAGCACTGAACTGTTTGTGTTGAGTCTGTCCTGCAGCCATTGACACTCACCTCAGCACTGAACTGTCTGTGACTGTGGCCTGCAGCCATTGACACTCACCTCAGCACTGAACTGTCTGTGTGACTGTGGCCTGCAGCCATTAACACTCACCTCAGCTCTGAACTGTCTGTGGGACTGTGGCCTGCAGCCATTGACACTCACCTCAGCTCTGAAATGTCTCTGTGACTGTGGCCTGCAGCCATTAACACTCACCTCAGCTCTGAAATGTCTCTGTGGCTGTGGCCTGCAGCCATTGACACTCACCTCAGCACTGAACTGTCTCTGTGACTGTGGCCTGCAGCCATTGACACTCACCTCAGCACTGAAATGTCTCGGTGACTGTGGCCTGCAGCCATTGACACTCTCGTCAGCACTGAAATGTCTCGGTGACTTTGGCCTGCAGCCATTGACACTCACCTCAGCACTGAAATGTCTGTGTGACTGTGGCCTGCAGCCATTGACATTCACCTCAGCACTGAACTGTCCGTGACTGTGGCCTGCAGCCATTGACACTCACCTCAGCACTGAAATGTCTGTGTGACTGTGGCCTGCAGCCATTGACATTCACCTCAGCACTGAACTGTCCGTGACTGTGGCCTGCAGCCATTGACACTCACCTCAGCACTGAACTGTCTGTGTGATTGTGGCCTGCAGCCATTGACACTCACCTCAGCACTGAACTGTCTGTGTGACTGTGGCCTGCAGCCATTGACACTCACCTCAGCACTGAACTGTCTGTGTGACTGTGGCCTGCAGCCATTGACACTCACCTCAGCACTGAAATGTCTCTGTGAATGTGACCTGCAGCCATTGACACTCAAGGCAGCACTAAACTGTCTGTGACTGTGGCCTGCAGCCATTGACACTCACCTCAGCACTGAACTGTCTGTGTTACTGTGGCCTGCAGCCATTGACACTCACCTCAGCACTGAACTGTTCGTGAGTGTGGCCTGCAGCCATTGACACTCACCTCAGCACTGAACTGCCTGTGACTGTGGCCTGCAGCCATTGACACTCACCTCAGCACTGAACTGTCCGTGACTGTGGTCTGCAGCCATTGACACCTCAGCACTGAACCGTTTCTGTGACTGCGGCCTGCAGCCATTGACTCTCACCTCAGCACTGAAATGTCTGTGTGACTGTGGCCTGCAGCCATTGACACTCACCTCAGCACTGAACTGTCTCTGTGACTGTGGCCTGCAGCCATTGACACCTCAGCACTGAACTGTCTCTGTGACTGTGGCCTGCAGCCATTAACACCTCAGCACTAAACTGTCTGTCTGACTGTGTCCTGCAGCCATTGACACTCACCTCAGCACTGAACTGTCTGTGTTACTGTGGCCTGCAGCCATTGACAGTCACCTGAGCACTGAACTGTCTCTGTGACTGTGGCCTGCAGCCTTTTACACTCTCCTCAGCACTGAACTGCCTGTGACTGTGGCCTGCAGCCATTGACACTCACGTCAGCACTGAACTGTCTCTGTGACTGTGGCCTGCAGCCAGTAACACTCAACTCAGCACTGAAATGCCTCTGTGACTGTGTCCTGCAGTCATTGACACTCACCGCAGCACTGAACTGTCTCTGTGACTGTGGCCTGCAGCCATTGACACTCACCTCAGCACTGAACTGTCTCTGTGACTGTGGCCTGCAGCCATTGACACCTCAGCACTAAACTGTCTGTGACTGTGGCCTGCAGCCATTGACACTCACCTCAGCACTGAACTGTCTCTGTGACTGTGGCCTGCAGCCATTGACACCTCAGCACTAAACTGTCTGTGACTGTGGCCTGCAGCCATTGACACTCACCTCAGCACTAAACTGTCTGTGTGACAGTGGCCTGCAGCCATTGACACTCACCTCAGCACTGAACTGTCTGTGTGATTGTCGTCTGCAGCCATTGACACTCACCTCAGCACTGAACTGTCTGTGTGACTGTAGCCTGCAGCCATTGACACTCACCTGAGCACTGAACTGTCTGTGTGACTGTGGCCTGCAGCCATTGACACTCACATCAGCACTGAACTGTCTGTGTGACTGTGGTCTGCAGCCATTGACACTCACCTCAGCACTGAACTGTCTCTGTGATTGTGGCCTGCAGCCATTGACACTCACATCAGCACTGAACTGTCTGTGTGACTGTGGTCTGCAGCCATTGACACTCACCTCAGCACTGAACTGTCTCTGTGATTGTGGCCTGCAGCCATTGACACTCACATCAGCACTGAACTGTCTGTGTGACTGTGGTCTGCAGCCATTGACACTCACCTCAGCACTGAACTGTCTCTGTGATTGTGGCCTGCAGCCATTGACACTCACCTCAGCACTGAACTGTCTGTGTGACTGTGGCCTGCAGTCATTGACATTCACCTCAGCACTGAACTGTCTGTGTGACTGTGGCCTGCAGCCATTGACACTCACCTCAGCACTGAAATGTCTCGGTGACTGTGGCCTGCAGCCATTGACACTCACCTCAGCACTGAACTGTCTGTGTGACTGTGGCCTGCAGCCATTGACACTCACCTCAGCACTGAACTGTGTCTGTGACTGTGGCCTGCAGCCATTGACACTCATGTCAGCACTGAACTGTCTCTCTGACTGTGGCCTGCAGCCATTGACACTCACCTCAGCACTGAACTGTCTCTGTGACTGTGGCCTGCAGCCATTGACACTCACCTCAGCACTGAACTGCCTGTGACTGTGGCCTGCAGCCAATGACACTCACCTCAGCACTGAACTGTCTTTGTGACTGTGGCCTGCAGCCTTTGACACTCCCCTCAGCACTGAACTGTCTGTGTGACTGTGGCCTGCAGCCATTGACACTCACCTCAGCACTGAACTGTCCCCGTGACTGTGGCCTGCAGCCATTGACACTCCCCTCAGCACTGAACTGTCTGTGTTGAGTCTGTCCTGCAGCCATTGACACTCACCTCAGCACTGAACTGTCTCTGTGACTGTGGCCTGCAGCCATTGACACTCACTTCAACACTGAACTGTCTGTGTTACTGTGGCCTGCAGCCATTGACACTCACTTCAGCACTGAACTGTCTCTGTGACTGTGTCCTGCAGCCATTGACACTCACCTGAGCACTGAACTGTCTGTGTGACTGTGGCCTGCAGCCATTGACACTCACCTGAGCACTGAACTGTCTGTGTGACTGTGGCCTGCAGCCATTGACACTCACCTCAGCAGTGAACTGTTCGTGACTGTGGCCTGCAGCCATTGACACCACAGCACTAAACTGTCTGTGACTGTGGCCTGCAGCCATTGACACCTCAGCACTAAACTGTCTGTGACTGTGGCCTGCCGCCATTGACACTCACCTCAGCACTGAAATGTCTCGGTGACTGTGGCCTGCAGCCATTGACACTCACGTCAGCACTGCACTGTCTCTGTGACTGTGGCCTGCAGCCATTGACACTCACCTCAGCACTGAACTGTCTGTGACTGTGTCCTGCAGCCATTGACACTCACCTCAGCACTGAACTGTCTCGGTGACTGTGGCCTGCAGCCATTGACACTCACCTCAACACTGAACTGTCTCTGTGACTGTGGCCTGCAGCCATTGACACCTCAGCACTAAACTGTCTGTGTGACTGTGGCCTGCAGCCTTTGACACTCACCTCAGCACTGAACTGTCTGTGTGACTGTGGCCTGCAGACATTGACACTCACCTCAACACTGAACTGTCTCCGTGACTGTGGCCTGCAGCCATTGACACTCACCTCAGCACTGAACTGTCTCCGTGACTGTGGCCTGCAGCCATTGACACTCACCTCAGCACTGAACTGTCTGTGTGACTGTGGTCTGCAGCCATTGACACTCACCTCAGCACTGAACTGTCTCCGTGACTGTGGCCTGCAACCATTGACACTCACCTCAGCACTGAACTGTCTGTGACTGTGGCCTGCAGCCATTGACACTCACCTCAGCACTGAACTGTCTCCGTGACTGTGGCCTGCAACCATTGACACTTACCTCAGCACTGAACTGTCTGTGACTGTGGCCTGCAGCCATTGACACTCACCTCAGCACTGAACTGTCTTTGTGACTGTGGCCTGCAGCCATTGACACTCACCTCAGCACTGAACTGTTTGTGTTGAGTCTGTCCTGCAGCCATTGACACTCACCTCAGCACTGAACTGTCTGTGTGACTGTGGCCTGCAGCCATTAACACTCACCTCAGCTCTGAACTGTCTGTGGGACTGTGGCCTGCAGCCATTGACACTCACCTCAGCTCTGAAATGTCTCTGTGACTGTGGCCTGCAGCCATTAACACTCACCTCAGCTCTGAAATGTCTCTGTGGCTGTGGCCTGCAGCCATTGACACTCACCTCAGCACTGAACTGTCTCTGTGACTGTGGCCTGCAGCCATTGACACTCACCTCAGCACTGAAATGTCTCGGTGACTGTGGCCTGCAGCCATTGACACTCTCGTCAGCACTGAAATGTCTCGGTGACTTTGGCCTGCAGCCATTGACACTCACCTCAGCACTGAAATGTCTGTGTGACTGTGGCCTGCAGCCATTGACATTCACCTCAGCACTGAACTGTCCGTGACTGTGGCCTGCAGCCATTGACACTCACCTCAGCACTGAAATGTCTGTGTGACTGTGGCCTGCAGCCATTGACATTCACCTCAGCACTGAACTGTCCGTGACTGTGGCCTGCAGCCATTGACACTCACCTCAGCACTGAACTGTCTGTGTGACTGTGGCCTGCAGCCATTGACACTCACCTCAGCACTGAACTGTTCGTGAGTGTGGCCTGCAGCCATTGACACTCACCTCAGCACTGAACTGTCTCTGTGACTGTGGCCTGCAGCCATTGACACTCACCTCAGCACTGAAATGTCTGTGTGACTGTGGCCTGCAGCCATTGACACTCACCTCAGCACTGAAATGTCTCTGTGAATGTGACCTGCAGCCATTGACACTCAAGGCAGCACTAAACTGTCTGTGACTGTGGCCTGCAGCCATTGACACTCACCTCAGCACTGAACTGTCTGTGTTACTGTGGCCTGCAGCCATTGACACTCACCTCAGCACTGAACTGTTCGTGAGTGTGGCCTGCAGCCATTGACACTCACCTCAGCACTGAACTGCCTGTGACTGTGGCCTGCAGCCATTGACACTCACCTCAGCACTGAACTGTCCGTGACTGTGGTCTGCAGCCATTGACACCTCAGCACTGAACCGTTTCTGTGACTGCGGCCTGCAGCCATTGACTCTCACCTCAGCACTGAAATGTCTGTGTGACTGTGGCCTGCAGCCATTGACACTCACCTCAGCACTGAACTGTCTCTGTGACTGTGGCCTGCAGCCATTGACACCTCAGCACTGAACTGTCTCTGTGACTGTGGCCTGCAGCCATTAACACCTCAGCACTAAACTGTCTGTCTGACTGTGTCCTGCAGCCATTGACACTCACCTCAGCACTGAACTGTCTGTGTTACTGTGGCCTGCAGCCATTGACAGTCACCTGAGCACTGAACTGTCTCTGTGACTGTGGCCTGCAGCCTTTTACACTCTCCTCAGCACTGAACTGCCTGTGACTGTGGCCTGCAGCCATTGACACTCACGTCAGCACTGAACTGTCTCTGTGACTGTGGCCTGCAGCCAGTAACACTTAACTCAGCACTGAAATGCCTCTGTGACTGTGTCCTGCAGTCATTGACACTCACCGCAGCACTGAACTGTCTCTGTGACTGTGGCCTGCAGCCATTGACACTCACCTCAGCACTGAACTGTCTCTGTGACTGTGGCCTGCAGCCATTGACACCTCAGCACTAAACTGTCTGTGACTGTGGCCTGCAGCCATTGACACTCACCTCAGCACTGAACTGTCTCTGTGACTGTGGCCTGCAGCCATTGACACCTCAGCACTAAACTGTCTGTGACTGTGGCCTGCAGCCATTGACACTCACCTCAGCACTGAACTGTCTCTGTGACTGTGGCCTGCAGCCATTGACACTCACCTCAGCACTAAACTGTCTGTGTGACAGTGGCCTGCAGCCATTGACACTCACCTCAGCACTGAACTGTCTGTGTGATTGTCGTCTGCAGCCATTGACACTCACCTCAGCACTGAACTGTCTGTGTGACTGTAGCCTGCAGCCATTGACACTCACCTGAGCACTGAACTGTCTGTGTGACTGTGGCCTGCAGCCATTGACACTCACCTCAGCACTGAACTGTCTGTGTGACTGTGGCCTGCAGCCATTGACACTCACATCAGCACTGAACTGTCTGTGTGACTGTGGTCTGCAGCCATTGACACTCACCTCAGCACTGAACTGTCTCTGTGATTGTGGCCTGCAGCCATTGACACTCACATCAGCACTGAACTGTCTGTGTGACTGTGGTCTGCAGCCATTGACACTCACCTCAGCACTGAACTGTCTCTGTGATTGTGGCCTGCAGCCATTGACACTCACATCAGCACTGAACTGTCTGTGTGACTGTGGTCTGCAGCCATTGACACTCACCTCAGCACTGAACTGTCTCTGTGATTGTGGCCTGCAGCCATTGACACTCACCTCAGCACTGAACTGTCTGTGTGACTGTGGCCTGCAGTCATTGACATTCACCTCAGCACTGAACTGTCTGTGTGACTGTGGCCTGCAGCCATTGACACTCACCTCAGCACTGAAATGTCTCGGTGACTGTGGCCTGCAGCCATTGACACTCACCTCAGCACTGAACTGTCTGTGTGACTGTGGCCTGCAGCCATTGACACTCACCTCAGCACTGAACTGTGTCTGTGACTGTGGCCTGCAGCCATTGACACTCATGTCAGCACTGAACTGTCTCTCTGACTGTGGCCTGCAGCCATTGACACTCACCTCAGCACTGAACTGTCTCTGTGACTGTGGCCTGCAGCCATTGACACTCACCTCAGCACTGAACTGCCTGTGACTGTGGCCTGCAGCCAATGACACTCACCTCAGCACTGAACTGTCTTTGTGACTGTGGCCTGCAGCCTTTGACACTCCCCTCAGCACTGAACTGTCTGTGTGACTGTGGCCTGCAGCCATTGACACTCACCTCAGCACTGAACTGTCCCCGTGACTGTGGCCTGCAGCCATTGACACTCCCCTCAGCACTGAACTGTCTGTGTTGAGTCTGTCCTGCAGCCATTGACACTCACCTCAGCACTGAACTGTCTCTGTGACTGTGGCCTGCAGCCATTGACACTCACTTCAACACTGAACTGTCTGTGTTACTGTGGCCTGCAGCCATTGACACTCACTTCAGCACTGAACTGTCTCTGTGACTGTGTCCTGCAGCCATTGACACTCACCTGAGCACTGAACTGTCTGTGTGACTGTGGCCTGCAGCCATTGACACTCACCTGAGCACTGAACTGTCTGTGTGACTGTGGCCTGCAGCCATTGACACTCACCTCAGCACTGAACTGCCTGTGTGACTGTGGCCTGCAGCCATTGACACCACAGCACTAAACTGTCTGTGACTGTGGCCTGCAGCCATTGACACCTCAGCACTAAACTGTCTGTGACTGTGGCCTGCCGCCATTGACACTCACCTCAGCACTGAAATGTCTCGGTGACTGTGGCCTGCAGCCATTGACACTCACGTCAGCACTGCACTGTCTCTGTGACTGTGGCCTGCAGCCATTGACACTCACCTCAGCACTGAACTGTCTGTGACTGTGTCCTGCAGCCATTGACACTCACCTCAGCACTGAACTGTCTCGGTGACTGTGGCCTGCAGCCATTGACACTCACCTCAACACTGAACTGTCTCTGTGACTGTGGCCTGCAGCCATTGACACCTCAGCACTAAACTGTCTGTGTGACTGTGGCCTGCAGCCTTTGACACTCACCTCAGCACTGAACTGTCTGTGTGACTGTGGCCTGCAGACATTGACACTCACCTCAACACTGAACTGTCTCCGTGACTGTGGCCTGCAGCCATTGACACTCACCTCAGCACTGAACTGTCTCCGTGACTGTGGCCTGCAGCCATTGACACTCACCTCAGCACTGAACTGTCTGTGTGACTGTGGTCTGCAGCCATTGGCACTCACCTCAGCACTGAACTGTCTGTGTGACTGCGGCCTGCAGCCATTGACACTCACCTCAGCACTGAACTGTCTGTGTGACTGTGGCCTGCAGCCATTGACACTCACATCAGCACTGAAATGTCTCGGTGACTGTGGCCTGCAGCCATTGACACTCACCTCAGCACTGAAATGTCTCGGTGACTGTGGCCTGCAGCCATTGACACTCACGTCAGCACTGAACTGTCTCTGTGACTGTGGCCTGCAGCCATTGACACTCACGTCAGCACTGAACTGTCTCTGTGACTGTGGCCTGCAGCCATTGACACTCACCTCAGCACTGAACTGTCTGTGTGACTGTGGCCTGCAGTCATTGACACTGAATCTCAGCACTGAACTGTCTGTGACTGTGGCCTGCAGTCATTGACACTGAATCTCAGCACTGAACTGTCTCTGTGACTGTGGCCTGCAGCCATTGACGTTCACCTCAGCACTGAAATGTCTCGGTGACTGTGGTCTGCAGCCAGTAACACTCACCTCAGCAGTGAACTGTCTGTGTGACTGTGGCCTGCAGCCATTGACACTCACCTCAGCACTGAACTGTCTCCATGGCTGCGGATTCAGTTCTGGGGGGCAATGCAGTTTATATTCTTTGAATTATTCATTTCTTTTATTTTTTCCATGTTTTGCTCTTTTTCTCTCAATGAGTGCTCGACTCCTTTGTCGTGTAGCGCTTTCTAAAATGGATTCTTTTGTGATCCTTTGCTTTGTGGCTGCTTTTAAGAGGATGAATCTCAGGGTTGTGTAGAGTATTCATACATACTTTGATAATCTTTAATGAGCAATGCGTCAAAAAGGCAGCATCCATCATTACGGACCTCCATCACCTAGGTCATTCCCTCTTCTGATTGCTGCCATCGGGGAGGAGGGACAGGAGCCTGAAGACATACACTCAAGAATTCAGGAACAGCCTCTTCTCATCTGCTATCAGATTTCTGAACCCATGAATACTACCTCACCATTTTTTGCACTACTTATTTAATTTAACAAAAAAATATATATATACTGTAATTTATAGTTTTTAATATTGCAATGTAGTGTCGCTGCAAAAACAGCAAATTTCACGATGTATCCTGGTGATATTATACCTGATTCTGATTCTAAAAGTACTTTGAACTTCATCTTTCCTGATTCAGGAACAGGCAGAGCATTAAATCTGCATTTAATCCCTTTAATTTAATAAAGAAAAACATTGAGTCACTGTTCAAGACAAAGTGATAAAACCTCTTTATTCGCGAGACACCAATCAACGTATCCACAATCACCTTACGTTTGAGTCGTACCATATTTCAAAGATGCAAGCTTTGTGCAATTAATTTCTTCAGTGTCACAAGAGTTTACATTGAAGTCACTTACGAAAATGTTGAGGCATTGATTTGATTTACGATACAATACAGAGGTACAAAAGCAGCTGTCTGCAGTGCACGGAGCCCAATGCATAGGCTTGCTGAGCTAACACAAGCGCTAAAAAATAGTGCGTGAGCTGTCTTTTTCCTGGGCAGAAGCAAGCAAAAGATGATGAGGTGGGAATGTTTCTCCTAAAGTGGTTAAAAAAAAGAACAGCAAATAACCCATCTGTACCCCTCCCTCACCAAAGCACGGCATTCCTGACTGAATGGGAGGCTAGGCTCTCGTGTAACAAAATGGCCTCTTCGTGTTCCTCTACCACAGGCTTAAGAGCAAAATGGCCTCACAGCTCAACAGAAGAAGGGAACAAGAAGACTTTGAATCTTTACAGTTACATTCGTTGATCGCCCGGGGGTGGGGGGTGTTATCCCCAGGCAGTGTGCAGGACAAGAAGTTGACTGTTTGGGGTTGTGGGACAGACTGGTTTCAACAGGATTGTTTATTTAGCACTTTGGGATTGTAGCTAAGGGTTTAGGAACTGGTTGCTAAGGGTCATGGGATGTTTGCTATTGGTCAAGGGTCTGGTTGCTAAGGGATACGAGATTGATTGCTTCGGATCATTTAGTGGTTGATAATGGTCAGGGGACTGGTTACCTGTGGCTATGGAATGGATGCTAAAGGTCAAGATGTTGGTTAGTAACTAACTGCTAAGGGCATGGGATTGTAGCTAAGGGTCAAGGGACAAGTTGCTAAGGGCCTTGGGATGGTTGCAGTTGGTCAAGGGTCTGGTTGCTAAGGAATATGAGACTGATCATGAGATGGTTCTAAGGATTGTGTGACTGGTTGGTGAAGGCCATGAGACTGGTTGCTAAGAGCCATGGATGGTTGCTAATGGTCAAGGGTCTGGTTGCTAAGGGCTACAGAACTTGGGCCCTCTCCCTAGGGGAGTGGGGAAGAACAATTGTACATACCAGAAAAGATATTGGGAGCAGATACAACAGGAACCCTCAGAAGAGATACTGGTATTGTCTGCCTGTACTGCACTCTCTCTGTACCTGTAGCACTTTACTCTGCGTTCTGTAACTGTTTTACCTGAATGCACTGATGCAACGGAATGATCTGTACAGATGACATGCAAAACAAAGTTATCCACTGTACCTTGGCACATGTGGCAATTTACCAAAAGGCAGTAGGGCCCTGGGAAACAGAGTCAAAGAGTTGGTGTGTCTTCCTCTTGTCCTCTGACTTTGAGCAACCAACGGGGTGAGGGAGAGGGTGAGGGTGAGAGTTAGTAGGGAAATCCATTGGCCATGTGGGGATGGGTGTGTTCTGGAGTGGAATAGAAACTCCGATTCACTGAAAGAGGCCAATTTGCCAGAGCTGCTGAAGCCTAGTTGCTTTTGGATGCTGCGTCCTAGTTAAACCGGGTCTTAGTTCCTTGCCTGTTCTCCAAAAACACTGAACTGACACCAATTTAAATTGGTAACACTTGATTCCCAATACATCAGGGCCCACAGCAGGAACAAACTGTGAGGAGACTGAAACTTTGCTCTAGACTGGACATCCCCTGGAGAGGGGAAGAGGGGATACTCAGCCCTGTTTCTTTGGGGTGGGGGAGAGGCATGTCAAACTGATGTCAGAACCATCAGAGGAAGCTCATTTGGAAGATCTACAATTTGCAAACGTACAAACTGCGTTGAAAATCATTGCTCTCCAAGTAAAAGTGAGGTCTCGCGGGGATTACAAGAGAGCCCTCCTTTAAAAAACTGGAAACCAGTTCCCATTTCCCTCCTGAGACCTTGGACTGATCTCGAAAAAGAAAGCACTTTCAACCGTTTCAGTCGCGGCTGAGGTGTGAAGGAAGGGATCGGGAGAAGGTCCAATCCCAGGAAACGTTGGTTGAATCCCTCAGTGTTACTAACTGATGCTGCCTTATTGAGATGATAGGTCTTTCATCCCGTGTATTCTCTACGACTGAACCCTAGAAATCATTAATTCCCCCTTCCCAAGTCAATGCTTTAATTGCAAAGGCTAGAGTTAATTTTTGCAACTAGCATTATAGATTAAAAACATGCATCTCAGGCAAGTCAGAAAATCATCACTGGATTATCACAATTTAAAAATACACTTCCACTGTAAACAGATTTGAATGATAGGTATCACTGTAAACATGCCTTTACGACAAATATTGCCTTTCAGGGTACAAAAAAAGATGGTGTGATATGAAATTCATCACTCTCTCTGCTAAACGCGGGGTTGCGAGAGAGGGGACTCGTCCCACTCAGCTGTGATTCCACCAAGCAATCCACCTCTCCCCCAGGGGAAGCAAGAGTCCAGCGGGGAGGTGACAGGGAGATATCGTACTGGCGTGCAGGTCAGTCACGGATAGCAGCATGAGACGGGGTGGCGAGATTTCAGCTGGGGAGAGAAAATAAGAGAGAGGGATGGGGAGAGAGAAATACAGCGAGAGAGATGGGAGAGGAGATGAGGGAGAAAGTGATCGGGGAGAGAGAGAAAGAGAGGGGAGAGAGATGGGGAAAAGAGAGATAGAGGAGAGAGGGGGTGAGAGCGATGGGCGAGAGAGAAAAAGAGTGAGAGAAAGACGGGGAGAGAGAAATACAGCGAGAGAGAGATGGGAGAGGGAGATAAGGGAGAAAGTGATAGGGAGAGAGAGAAAGAGAGGGGAGAGAGATGGGGAAAAGAAAGATAGATGAGAGGGGGGGTGAGAGCGATGGGCGAGAGAGAGATGGGAGAGGGAGATAGGGGAGAGAGAGAACGGAGAGAGATGGGGAATAGAGAGAGAGAGAGAGAGAGAGATGGAGAGAGAGATTGAATGAGTACAAACCACAAAACTTTTGCATTGACCCCCACCCCACCACCACCTCCACCGTCTGCTCGAGAACATCCCAGGACACGGAAAGATCCCACCATGTTCAGGTGAAGGTCCCTCTACACCGTTACATTTATTCAGCCCTTCATTTTAAAAGAGGGAGATGTCCAGCACCCTATTACACCAGGCTGAGCTGGTTGGAGTTGAGGAGGGTTTTCAATATGAAGTGAGAGCTTGGGTCCATGGGAATAGGGAATGATCTGATTTGGGGATTGGAACCAGAGGGCATAGGCTTAAAGTGAGAGAGGAGAGATTTAATAGGAACTTGAGGGGCAACTGTCCAGTGTAAATTTAACTGCCTCAATGACTTCATCTGGTCAGTGTACGGAGACAGCTGACAGAGGTTAGTGTACGGGACGAGTTGTCAGAGGTCAGTGTATGCAACGAGCTGTCAGAGGTCAGTGTATGGAGAGAGCTGTCAGAGGTCAGTGTACGGGTCGAGCTGTCAGAGGGCAGTGTACGGAGAGAGCTGTCAGAGGGCAGTGTACGGAGAGAGCTGTCAGAGGTCAGTGTATGGGACGAGCTGTCAGAGGTCAGTGTATGGAGAGAGCTGTCAGAGGTCAGTGTACGGAGAGAGCTGTCAGAGGTCAGTGTATGGAGAGAGCGGTCAGAGGTCAGTGTACGGGACGAGCTGTCAGAGGTCAGTGTATGGAGAGAGCTGTCAGAGGTCAGTGTACGGAGAGCGCTGTCAGAGGTCAATGTAGAGGACGAGCTGTCAGAGGTCAGTCTATGGAGAGAGCTGTCAGAGGTCAGTGTACGGAGAGAGCTGTCAGAGGTCAGTGTACGGGACGAGCTGTCAGAGGTCAGTGTACGGACAGAGCTGTCAGAGGTCAGTGTGTGGAGAGAGCTGACAGAGGTCAGTGTATGGAGAGAGCTGTCAGAGGTCAGTGTACAGGACGAGCTGTCAGAGGTCAGTGTGTGGAGAGAGCTGACAGAGGTCAGTGTATGGAGAGAGCTGTCAGAGGTCAGTGTACAGGACGAGTTGTCAGAGGTCAGTGTGTGGAGAGAGCTGTCAGAGTTCAGTGTATGGAGAGAGCTGTCAGAGATCAGTGTACGGGACGAGCTGTCAGAGGGCAGTGTACGGAGAGAGCTGTCAGTGGTCAGTGTATGGAGAGAGAGGTCAGAGGTCAGCATATGGAACGAGCTGTCAGAGGTCAGTGAATGGAGAGAACTATAAGAGGTCAGTGTACGGAGAGAGCTGTCAGAGGTCAGTGTACGGGATGAGCTGTCAGAGGTCAGTGTATGGAGAGAACTATAAGAGGTCAGTGTACGGAGAGAGCTGTCAGAGGTCAGTGTACGGGACGAGCTGTCTGAGGTCAGTGTACGGGACGAGCTGTCAGAGGACAGTGTATGGAACGAGCTGTCAGAGGTCAGTGTATGAAGAGAGCTGTCAGAGGTCAGTGTATGGGACGAGCTGTCAGAGGTCAGTGTACAGGATGAGCTGTCAGAGGTCAGTGTACGGGTCGAGCTGTCAGAGGGCAGTGTACGGAGAGAGCTGTCAGAGGTCAGTGTATGGAGAGAGCGGTCAGAGGTCAGTGTATGGGACGAGCTGTCAGAGGTCAGTGTATGGAGAGAGCTGTCAGAGGTCAGTGTACGGAGAGAGCTGTCAGAGGTCAGTGTATGGAGAGAGCGGTCAGAGGTCAGTGTACGGGACGAGCTGTCAGAGGTCAGTGTATGGAGAGAGCTGTCAGAGGTCAGTGTACGGAGAGCGCTGTCAGAGGTCAATGTAGAGGACGAGCTGTCAGAGGTCAGTCTATGGAGAGAGCTGTCAGAGGTCAGTGTACGGAGAGAGCTGTCAGAGGTCAGTGTACGGGACGAGCTGTCAGAGGTCAGTGTACGGACAGAGCTGTCAGAGGTCAGTGTGTGGAGAGAGCTGACAGAGGTCAGTGTATGGAGAGAGCTGTCAGAGGTCAGTGTACAGGACGAGCTGTCAGAGGTCAGTGTGTGGAGAGAGCTGACAGAGGTCAGTGAATGGAGAGAGCTGTCAGAGGTCAGTGTACAGGACGAGTTGTCAGAGGTCAGTGTGTGGAGAGAGCTGTCAGAGTTCAGTGTATGGAGAGAGCTGTCAGAGATCAGTGTACGGGACGAGCTGTCAGAGGGCAGTGTACGGAGAGAGCTGTCAGTGGTCAGTGTATGGAGAGAGAGGTCAGAGGTCAGCATATGGAACGAGCTGTCAGAGGTCAGTGAATGGAGAGAACTATAAGAGGTCAGTGTACGGAGAGAGTTGTCAGAGGTCAGTGTACGGGATGAGCTGTCAGAGGTCAGTGTATGGAGAGAACTATAAGAGGTCAGTGTACGGAGAGAGCTGTCAGAGGTCAGTGTACGGGATGAGCTGTCAGTGGTCAGTGTATGGAGAGAGAGGTCAGAGGTCAGCATATAGAACGAGCTGTCAGAGGTCAGTGTATGGAGAGAACTATAAGAGGTCAGTGTACGGAGAGAGCTGTCAGAGGTCAGTGTACGGAGAGAGCTGTCAGAGGTCAGTGTACGGAGAGAGCTGTCAGAGGTCACTGTACGGGACGAGCTGTCAGAGGTCTGTGTACGGGATGAGCTGTCAGAGGTCAGTGTACGGAGAGAGCTGTCGGAGGTCAGTGTATGGGACGAGCTGTCAGAGGTCAGTGTATGGAACGAGCTGTCAGAGGTCAGTGTACGGAGAGAGCTGTCAGAGGTCAGTGTACGGGATGATCTGTCAGAGGTCAGTGTACGGGACGAGCTGTCAGAGGTCAGTGTATGGAGAGAACTATAAGAGGTCAGTGTACGGAGAGAGCTGTCAGAGGTCAGTGTACGGAGAGAGCTGTCAGAGGTCAGTGTACGGAGAGAGCTGTCAGAGGTCACTGTACGGGACGAGCTGTCAGAGGTCTGTGTACGGGATGAGCTGTCAGAGGTCAGTGTACGGAGAGAGCTGTCGGAGGTCAGTGCATGGGACGAGCTCTCAGAGGTCAGTGTATGGAGAGAGCTGTCAGAGGTCAGTGTATGGAACGAGCTGTCAGAGGTCAGTGTATGGGACAAGCTGTCAGAGGTCAGTGTACGGAGAGAGCTGTCAGAGGTCAGTGTTTGGGACGAGCTGTCAGAGGTCAGTGTATGGGACGAGCTGTCAGAGGTTAGTGTACGGGACGAGCTGACAGAGGTCAGTGTATTGAGAGAGCTGTCAGAAAGCAGTGTATGGGGAGAGCTGTCAGAGGTCAGAGTACGGGACGAGCTGTCAGAGGTCAGTGTATGGAGAGAGCTGTCAGAGGTCAGTGTATGGAGAGAGCTGTCAGAGGTCAGTGTACGGGACGAGCTGACAGATGTCAGTGTATGGAGAGTGCTGTCAGAGGTCAGTGTATGGAACGAGCTGTCAGAGGTCAGTGTATGGAGAGAGCTGTCAGAGGTCAGTGTACGGGACGAGCTGTCAGAGGTTAGCCTATGGGGTTAGCTGTCAGAGGTCAGTGTATGTAGCGAGCTGTCAGAAGTCAGTGTACAGGACAAGCTGTCTGAGGTCAGTGTACGGGACGAGCTGTCCCGAGGTCAGTGTATGGAGAGAGCTGTCAGAGGTCAGTGTATGGAGCGAGCTGTCAGAGGTCAGTGTATGGAGAGAGCTGTCAGAGGTCAGTGTATGGGACGAGCTGTCAGAGGTCAGTGTATGGAAAGAGCTCTCAGAGGTCAGTGTATGGAGAGAGCTGTCAGAGTTCAGTGTATGGAGAGAGCTGTCAGAGGTCAGTGTACGGGACGAACTGTCAGAGGTCAGTGTACGGGGCGAGCTGTCAGAGGTCAGTGTATGGAGAGAGCTGTCAGAGGTCAGTGTATGGAGAGAGCTGTCAGAGGTCAGTGTACAGGACGAGCTGTCAGAGGTCAGTGTATGGAACGAGCTGTCAGAGGTCAGTGTATGGAAAGAGCTGTCAGAGGACAGTGCATGGAGAGAGCTCTCAGAGGTCAGTGTATGGAAAGAGCTGTCAGAGGTCAGTGTATGGGACGAGCTGTCAGAGGTCAGTGTATAGAGAGAGCTGTCAGAGGTCAGTGTAGGGGACGAGCTGCCAGAGGTCAGTGTTTGGGACGAGCTGCCAGAGGTCAGTGTACGGGACGAACTGTCAGAGGTCAGTGTATGGAGAGAGCTGCCAGAGGTCAGTGTTTGGGACGAGCTGTCAGAGGTCAGTGTAGAGCACGAGCTGTCAGAGTTCAGTGTACGGGACGAGATGTCAGAGGTCAGTGTACGGGACGAGCTGTCAGAGGTCAGAGTATGGAAAGAGCTCTCAGAGGTCAGTGTATGGAGAGAGCTGTCAGAGTTCAGTGTATGGAGAGAGCTGTCAGAGGTCAGTGTACGGGGCGAGCTGTCAGAGGTCAGTGTATGGAGAGAGCTGTCAGAGAGTGTATGGAGAGAGCTGTCAGAGGTCAGTGTACAGGACGAGCTGTCAGAGGTCAGTGTACGGGACGAGCTGTCAGAGGTCAGTGTATGGAAAGAGATGTCAGAGGACAGTGCATGGAGAGAGCTCTCAGAGGTCAGTGTATGGAGAGAGCTGTCAGAGGTCAGTGTACGGGATGATCTGTCAGAGGTCAGTGTATGGAACGAGCTGTCAGAGGTCAGTGTATGGGACAAGCTGTCAGAGGTCAGTGTACGGAGAGAGCTGTCAGAGGTCAGTGTTTGGGACGAGCTGTCAGAGGTTAGTGTACGGGACGAGCTGACAGAGGTCAGTGTATTGAGAGAGCTGTCAGAAAGCAGTGTATGGGGAGAGCTGTCAGAGGTCAGAGTACGGGACGAGCTGTCAGAGGTCAGTGTATGGAGAGAGCTGTCAGAGGTCAGTGTATGGAGAGAGCTGTCAGAGGTCAGTGTATGGTGAGAGCTGTCAGAGGTCAGTGTACGGGACGAGCTGACAGATGTCAGTGTATGGAGAGTGCTGTCAGAGGTCAGTGTACGGAGAGAGCTGTCAGAGGTCACTGTACGGGACGAGCTGTCAGAGGTCTGTGTACGGGATGAGCTGTCAGAGGTCAGTGTATGGAACGAGCTGTCAGAGGTCAGTGTACGGAGAGAGCTGTCAGAGGTCAGTGTACGGGATGATCTGTCAGAGGTCAGTGTATGGAGAGAGCTGTCAGAGGTCAGTGTATGGAACGAGCTGTCAGAGGTCAGTGTATGGGACAAGCTGTCAGAGGTCAGTGTACGGAGAGAGCTGTCAGAGGTCAGTGTTTGGGACGAGCTGTCAGAGGTCAGTGTATGGGACGAGCTGTCAGAGGTTAGTGTACGGGACGAGCTGACAGAGGTCAGTGTATTGAGAGAGCTGTCAGAAAGCAGTGTATGGGGAGAGCTGTCAGAGGTCAGAGTACGGGACGAGCTGTCAGAGGTCAGTGTATGGAGAGAGCTGTCAGAGGTCAGTGTATGGAGAGAGCTGTCAGAGGTCAGTGTACGGGACGAGCTGACAGATGTCAGTGTATGGAGAGTGCTGTCAGAGGTCAGTGTATGGAACGAGCTGTCAGAGGTCAGTGTATGGAGAGAGCTGTCAGAGGTCAGTGTACGGGACGAGCTGTCAGAGGTTAGCCTATGGGGTTAGCTGTCAGAGGTCAGTGTATGTAGCGAGCTGTCAGAAGTCAGTGTACAGGACGAGCTGTCAGAGGTCAGTGTATGGAAAGAGCTGTCAGAGTTCAGTGTATGGAGAGAGCTGTCAGAGGTCAGTGTACAGAGAGAGCTGTCAGAGGTCAGTGTACGGGACGAGCTGTCAGAGGTCAGTGTATGGAAAGAGCTGTCAGAGGACAGTGCATGGAGAGAGCTCTCAGAGGTCAGTGTATGGAAAGAGCTGTCAGAGGTCAGTGTATGGGACGAGCTGTCAGAGGTCAGTGTATAGTGAGAGCTGTCAGAGGTCAGTGTAGGGGACGAGCTGCCAGAGGTCAGTGTTTGGGACGAGCTGCCAGAGGTCAGTGTACGGGACGAACTGTCAGAGGTCAGTTTATGGAGAGAGCTGCCAGAGGTCAGTGTTTGGGACGAGCTGTCAGAGGTCAGTGTAGAGCACGAGCTGTCAGAGTTCAGTGTACGGGACGAGATGTCAGAGGTCAGTGTACGGGACGAGCTGTCAGAGGTCAGAGTATGGAACGAGCTGTCAGAGGTCAGTGTATGGAACGAGCTGTCAGAGGTCTGTGTATGGGATGAGCTGTCAGAGGTCAGTGTATGGAACGAGCTGTCAGAGTTCAGTGTATGGGACGAGCTGTCAGAGGTCAGTGTATGGAAAGAGCTCTCAGAGGTCAGTGTATGGAGAGAGCTGTCAGAGTTCAGTGTATGGAGAGAGCTGTCAGAGGTCAGTGTACGGGGCGAGCTGTCAGAGGTCAGTGTATGGAGAGAGCTGTCAGAGGTCAGTGTATGGAGAGAGCTGTCAGAGGTCAGTGTACAGGACGAGCTGTCAGAGGTCAGTGTACGGGACGAGCTGTCAGAGGTCAGTGTATGGAAAGAGATGTCAGAGGACAGTGCATGGAGAGAGCTCTCAGAGGTCAGTGTATGGAGAGAGCTGTCAGAGGTCAGTGTACGGGATGATCTGTCAGAGGTCAGTGTATGGAACGAGCTGTCAGAGGTCAGTGTATGGGACAAGCTGTCAGAGGTCAGTGTACGGAGAGAGCTGTCAGAGGTCAGTGTTTGGGACGAGCTGTCAGAGGTTAGTGTATGGGACGAGCTGTCAGAGGTCAGTGTATGGAGAGAGCTGTCAGAGGTCAGTGTATGGTGAGAGCTGTCAGAGGTCAGTGTACGGGACGAGCTGACAGATGTCAGTGTATGGAGAGTGCTGTCAGAGGTCAGTGTATGGAACGAGCTGTCAGAGGTCAGTGTATGGAGAGAGCTGTCAGAGGTCAGTGTACGGGACGAGCTGTCAGAGGTTAGCCTATGGGGTTAGCTGTCAGAGGTCAGTGTATGTAGCGAGCTGTCAGAAGTCAGTGTACAGGACGAGCTGTCTGAGGTCAGTGTACGGGTCGAGCTGTCCCGAGGTCAGTGTATGGAGAGAGCTGTCAGAGGTCAGTGTATGGAGCGAGCTGTCAGAGGTCAGTGTATGGAGAGAGCTGTCAGAGGTCAGTGTATGGGACGAGCTGTCAGAGGTCAGTGTATGGAAAGAGCTCTCAGAGGTCAGTGTATGGAGAGAGCTGTCAGAGTTCAGTGTATGGAGAGAGCTGTCAGAGGTCAGTGTACGGGACGAACTGTCAGAGGTCAGTGTACGGGGCGAGCTGTCAGAGGTCAGTGTATGGAGAGATCTGTCAGAGGTCAGTGTATGGAGAGAGCTGTCAGAGGTCAGTGTACAGGACGAGCTGTCAGAGGTCAGTGTACGGGACGAGCTGTCAGAGGTCAGTGTATGGAAAGAGCTGTCAGAGGACAGTGCATGGAGAGAGCTCTCAGAGGTCAGTGTATGGAAAGAGCTGTCAGAGGTCAGTGTATGGGACGAGCTGTCAGAGGTCAGTGTATGGAACGAGCTGTCAGAGGTCAGTGTAGGGGACGAGCTGCCAGAGGTCAGTGTTTGGGACGAGCTGCCAGAGGACAGTGTACGGGACGAACTGTCAGAGGTCAGTGTATGGAGAGAGCTGCCAGAGGTCAGTGTTTGGGACGAGCTGTCAGAGGTCAGTGTAGAGCACGAGCTGTCAGAGGTCAGTGTACGGGACGAGATGTCAGAGGTCAGTGTACGGGACGAGCTGTCAGAGGTCAGAGTATGGAACGAGCTGTCAGAGGTCAGTGTATGGAACGAGCTGTCAGAGGTCTGTGTATGGGATGAGCTGTCAGAGGTCAGTGTACGGAGAGAGCTGTCAGAGGACAGTGTATGGAACGAGCTGTCAGAGGTCAGTGTATGGAACGAGCTGTCAGAGTTCAGTGTATCGGACGAGCTGTCAGAGGTCAGTGTATGGAAAGAGCTCTCAGACGTCAGTGTATGGAGAGAGCTGTCAGAGTTCAGTGTATGGAGAGAGCTGTCAGAGGTCAGTGTACGGGGCGAGCTGTCAGAGGTCAGTGTATGGAGAGAGCTGTCAGAGGTCAGTGTATGGAGAGAGCTGTCAGAGGTCAGTGTACAGGACGAGCTGTCAGAGGTCAGTGTACGGGACGAGCTGTCAGAGGTCAGTGTACGGGACGAGCTGTCAGAGGTCAGTGTATGGAAAGAGCTGTCAGAGGACAGTGCATGGAGAGAGCTCTCAGAGGTCAGTGTATGGAGAGAGCTGTCAGAGGTCAGTGTATGGAACGAGCTGTCAGAGGTCAGTGTATGGAGAGAGCTGTCAGAGGTCAGTGTAGGGGACGAGCTGCCAGAGGTCAGTGTTTGGGACGAGCTGCCAGAGGTCAGTGTACGGGACGAACTGTCAGAGGTCAGTGTATGGAGAGAGCTGCCAGAGGTCAGTGTTTGGGACGAGCTGTCAGAGGTCAGTGTAGAGCACGAGCTGTCAGAGGTCAGTGTACGGGACGAGCTGTCAGAGGTCAGTGTACGGGACGAGCTGTCAGAGGTCAGTGTATGGGACGAGCTGTCAGAGGTCAGTGTACGGAGAGAGCTGTCAGAGGACAGTGTACGGAGAGAGATGTCAGAGGTCAGTGTATGGAGAGAGCTGTCAGAGGTCAGTGTACGGGACGAGCTGACAGATGTCAGTGTATGGAGAGTGATGTCAGAAGTCAGTGTACAGGACGAGCTGTCTGAGGTCAGTGTACGGGACGAGCTGTCCTGAGGTCAGTGTATGGAGAGAGCTGTCAGAGGTCTGTGTACGGGATGAGCTGTCATAGGTCAGTGTACAGGACGAGTTGTCAGAGGTCAGTGTACGGGACGAGCTGTCAAAGGTCAGTGTACGGGACGAGCTGTCAAAGGTCAGTGTACGGGACGAGCTGTCAAAGGTCAGTGTACGGGACGAGCTGTCAAAGGTCAGTGTACAGGACGAGCTGTCAGAGGTTAGTGTATGGAAAGAGCTGTCAGAGGACAGTGTATGGGACAAGCTGTCAAAGGTCAGTGTATAGAGAGAGCTCTCAGAGGTCAGTGTATGGAGAGAGCTGTCAGAGGTCAGTGTACGGGGCGAGCTGTCAGAGGTCAGTGTACGGGACGAGCTGTCAGAGGTCAGTGTACGGGACGAGCTGTCAGAGGTCAGTGTACGGAACGAGCTGTCAGAGGTCAGTGTACGGAGAGAGCTGTCAGAGGACAGTGTACGGAGAGAGCTGTCAGAGGTCAGTGTATGGGACGAGCTGTCAGAGGTCAGCGTATGGAACGAGCTGCCAGAGGTCAGTGTTTGGGACGAGCTGTCAGAGGTCAGTTTACGGGACGAGCTGTCAGAGGTCAGTGTATGGAGAGAGCTGTCAGAGGTCACTGTACGGGACGAGCTGTCAGAGGTCAATGTAGAAGACGAGCTGTCAGAGGTCAGTGTACGGGATGATCTGTCAGAGGTCAGTGTACGAGACGAGCTGTCAGAGGTCAGTGTACGGGACGAGCTGTCAGAGTTCAGTGTATGGAACGAGCAGTCAGAGGTCTGTGTATGGAACGAGCTGTCAGAGGTCTGTGTATGGGATGAGCTGTCAGAGGTCAGTGCATGGAACGAGCTGTCAGAGGTCAGTGTATGGGACGAGCTGTCAGAGGTCAGTGTATGGAGAGAGCTGTCAGAGGACAGTGTACGGAGAGAGCTGTCAGAGGTCAGTGTATGGAACGAGCTGTCAGAGGTCAGTGTATGGAACGAGCTGTCAGAGGTCAGTGTACGGGACGAGCTGTCAGAGGTCAGTGTTTGGAGAGAGCTGTCAGAGGTCAGTGTACGGGACGAGTTGTCAGAGGTCAGTGTATGGAGCGAGGTGTCAGAGGTCAGTGTATGGAGAGAGCTGTCAGAGGTCAGTGTTTGACACGAGCTGTCAGAGGTCAGTGTACGGGGCGAGCTGTCAGAGGTCAGTGTATGGTGAGAGCTGTCAGAGGTCAGTGTACAGGACGAGCTGTCAGAGGTCAGTGTACGGGACGAGCTGTCAGAGGTCAGTGTATGGAAAGAGCTCTCAGAGGTCAGTGTATGGAGAGAGCTGTCAGAGGTCAGTGTACAGGACGAGCTGTCAGAGGTCAGTGTACGGGACAAGCTGTCAAAGGTCAGTGTATGGAGAGAGCTGTCAGAGGTCAGTGTATGGAGCGAGCTGTCAGAGGTCAGTGTATGGAGAGAGCTGTCAGAGGTCAGTGTTTGGCACGAGCTGTCAGAGGTCAGTGTACGGGGCGAGCTGTCAGAGGTCAGTGTATGGAGAGAGCTGTCAGAGGTCAGAGTACAGGACGAGCTGTCAGAGGTCAGTGTACGGGACGAGCTGTCAGAGGTCAGTGTATGGAAAGAGCTCTCAGAGGTCAGTGTATGGAGAGAGCTGTCAGAGGTCAGTGTACAGGACGAGCTGTCAGAGGTCAGTGTACGGGACGAGCTGTCAGAGGTCAGTGTATGGGACAAGCTGTCAGAGGTCAGTGTATGGAGAGAGCTCTCAGAGGTCAGTGTATGGAGAGAGCTGTCAGAGGTCAGTGTATGGGATGAGCTGTCAGAGGTCAGTGTATGGAACGAGCTGTCAGAGTTCAGAGTATGGAACGAGCTGCCAGAGGTCAGTGTTTGGGACGAGCTGTCAGAGGTCAGTGTACGGGACGAGCTGTCCCGAGGTCAGTGTATGGAGAGAGCTGTCAGAGGTCAGTGTACGGAGAGAGCCGTCAGAGGTCAGTGTACAGGACGAGCTGTCAGAGGTCAGTGTACGGGACGAGCTGTCAGAGGTCAGTGTACGGAGAGAGCTGTCAGAGGTCAGTGTATGGAGAGAGCTGTCAGAGGTCAGTGTATGGAGAGAGCTGTCAGAGGTCAGTGTATGGGACAAGCTGTCAAAGGTCAGTGTATGGAGAGAGCTCTCAGAGGTCAGTGTATGGAGAGAACTGTCAGAGGTCAGTGTATGGGACGAGCTGTCAGAGGTCAGTGTATGGAACGAGCTGCCAGAGGTCAGTGTTTGGGACGAGCTGTCAGAGGTCAGTGTACGGGACGAGCTGTCAGAGGTCAGTGTATGGAGAGAGCTGTCAGAGGTCACTGTACGGGACGAGCTGTCAGAGGTCAATGTATGGAGAGAGCTGTCAGAGGTCAGTGTAGAGGACGAGCTGTCAGAGGTCAGTGTACGGGATGATCTGTCAGAGGTCAGTGTACGGGACAAGCTGTCAGAGGTCAGTGTACGGGAAGAGCTGTCAGAGGTCAGTGTACGGGACGAGCTGTCAGAGGTCAGTGTACGGGACGAGCTGTCAGAGGTCAGTGTATGGAACGAGCAGTCAGAGGTCAGTGTACGGGACGAACTGTCAGAGGTCAGTGTATGGAGAGAGCTGCCAGAGGTCAGTGTTTGGGACGAGCTGCCAGAGGTCAGTGTACGGGACGAACTGTCAGAGGTCAGTGTATGGAGAGAGCTGCCAGAGGTCAGTGTTTGGGACGAGCTGTCAGAGGTCAGTGTAGAGCACGAGCTGTCAGAGGTCAGTGTACGGGACGAGCTGTCAGAGGTCAGTGTACGGGACGAGCTGTCAGAGGTCAGAGTATGGAACGAGCTGTCAGAGGTCAGTGTATGGAACGAGCCGTCAGACGTCTGTGTATGGGATGAGCTGTCAGAGGTCAGTGTACGGAGAGAGCTGTCAGAGGTCAGTGTATGGGACGAGCTGTCAGAGGTCAGTGTATGGAGAGAGCTGTCAGAGGTCACTGTACGGGACGAGCTGTCAGAGGTCAATGTATGGAGAGAGATGTCAGAGGTCAGTGTAGAGGACGAGCTGTCAGAGGTCAGTGTACGGGATGATCTGTCAGAGGTCAGTGTACGGGACAAGCTGTCAGAGGTCAGTGTACGGGACGAGCTGTCAGAGGCCAGTGTACGGTACGAGCTGTCAGACGTCAGTGTATGGAACGAGCAGTCAGAGGTCAGTGTATGGAACGAGCTGTCAGAGGGCTGTGTATGGGATGAGCTGTCAGAGGTCAGTGTATGGGACGAGCTGTCAGAGGTCAGTGTACGGGACGAGCTGTCAGAGGTCAGTGTACGGAGAGAGCTCTCAGAGGTCAGTGTATGGAGAGAGCTGTCAGAGGTCAGTGTGTGGGACGAGCTGTCAGAGGTCAGTGTATGGAGAGAGCTGTCAGAGGTCAGTGTACGGAGAGAGCTGTCAGAGGTCAGTGTATGGGACGAGCTGTCAGAGGTCAGTGTATGGAGAGAGCTGTCAGAGGTCACTGTACGGGACGAGCTGTCAGAGGTCAATGTATGGAGAGAGATGTCAGAGGTCAGTGTAGAGGACGAGCTGTCAGAGGTCAGTGTACGGGATGATCTGTCAGAGGTCAGTGTACGGGACAAGCTGTCAGAGGTCAGTGTACGGGACGAGCTGTCAGAGGTCAGTGTACGGTACGAGCTGTCAGACGTCAGTGTATGGAACGAGCAGTCAGAGGTCAGTGTATGGAACGAGCTGTCAGAGGGCTGTGTATGGGATGAGCTGTCAGAGGTCAGTGTATGGGACGAGCTGTCAGAGGTCAGTGTACGGGACGAGCTGTCAGAGGTCAGTGTACGGAGAGAGCTCTCAGAGGTCAGTGTATGGAGAGAGCTGTCAGAGGTCAGTGTGTGGGACGAGCTGTCAGAGGTCAGTGTATGGAGAGAGCTGTCAGAGGTCAGTGTATGGAACGAGCTGTCAGAGGTCAGTGTATGGAACGAGCTGTCAGAGGTCAGTGTATGGAACGAGCTGTCAGAGGTCAGTGTAGAGCACGAGCTGTCAGAGGTCAGTGTACGGGTCGAGCTGTCAGAGGTCAGAGTATGGAACGAGCTGTCAGAGGTCAGTGTATGGAACGAGCTGTCAGAGGTCTGTGTATGGGATGAGCTGTCAGAGGTCAGTGTACGGGACAAGCTGTCAGAGGTCAGTGTACGGGAAGAGCTGTCAGAGGTCAGTGTACGGGACGAGCTGTCAGAGGTCAGTGTTTGGAGAGAGCTGTCAGAGTACAGTGTATGGAACGAGCTGTCGGAGGTCATTGTATGGGACGAGCTGTCAGAGGTCAGTGTACGGTACAAGCTGTCAGAGGTCAGTGTATGGGATGATCTGTCAGAGGTCAGTGTATGGGACGAGCTGTCAGAGGTCAGTGTACGGAGAGAGCTGTCAGAGGACAGTGTACGGAGAGAGCTGTCAGAGGTCACTGTACGGGACGAGCTGTCAGAGGTCAATGTATGGAGAGAGCTGTCAGAGGTCAATGTATGGAGAGAGCTGTCAGAGGTCAGTGTAGAGGACGAGCTGTCAGAGGTCAGTGTACGGGATGATCTGTCAGAGGTCAGTGTACGGGACAAGCTGTCAGAGGTCAGTGTATGGAGAGAGCTGTCAGAGGTCAGTGTACGGGACGAGCTGTCAGAGGTCAGTGTATGGAACGAGCAGTCAGAGGTCAGTGTATGGAACGAGCTGTCAGAGGTCTGTGTATGGGATGAGCTGTCAGAGGTCAGTGTACGGAGAGAGCAGTCAGAGGACAGTGTATGGAACGAGCTGTCAGAGGTCAGTGTATGGAACGAGCTGTCAGAGTTCAGTGTATGGGACGAGCTGTCAGAGGTCAGTGTATGGAGAGAGCTGTCAGAGGTCACTGTACGGGACGAGCTGTCAGAGGTCAATGTATGGAGAGAGCTGTCAGAGGTCAGTGTAGAGGACGAGCTGTCAGAGGTCAGTGTACGGGATGATCTGTCAGAGGTCAGTGTACGGGACAAGCTGTCAGAGGTCAGTGTACGGGACGAGCTGTCAGAGGTCAGTGTACGGGACGAGCTGTCAGAGGTCAGTGTACGGAACGAGCAGTCAGAGGACAGTGTACGGAGAGAGCTGTCAGAGGTCAGTGTACGGGACGAGCTGTCAGAGGTCAGTGTAGAGGACGAGCTGTCAGTGTATGGAACGAGCTGTCAGAGGTCAGTGTATGGAACGAGCTGTCAGAGTTCAGTGTATGGGACGAGCTGTCAGAGGTCAGTGTATGGAACGAGCTGTCAGAGGTCCGTGTTTGGGACGAGCTGTCAGAGGTCAGTGTTTGGAGAGAGCTGTCAGAGGTCAGTGTACGGAGAGAGCTGTCAGAGGTCAGTGTACGGGACGAGTTGTCAGAGGTCAGTGTATGGAAGGAGCTGTCAGAGGTCCGTGTTTGGGACGAGCTGTCAGAGGTCAGTGTTTGGAGAGAGCTGTCAGAGGACAGTGTATGGAACGAGCTGTCGGAGGTCAGTGTATGGGACGAGCTGTCAGAGGTCAGTGTACGGTACGAGCTGTCAGAGGTCAGTGTATGGAACGAGCTGTCAGAGGTCAGTGTATGGGACGAGCTGTCAGAGGTCAGTGTACGGGACGAGCTGTCATAGGTCAGTGTATGGAACGAGCTGTCAGAGGTCAGTGTACGGGACGAGCTGTCAGAGGTCAGTGTACGGGACGAGCTGTCATAGGTCAGTATACGGGGCGAGCTGTCAGAGGTCAGTGTACGGGACGAGCTGTCAGAGGTCAGTGTTTGGAGAGAGCTGTCAGAGTACAGTGTATGGAACGAGCTGTCGGAGGTCATTGTATGGGACGAGCTGTCAGAGGTCAGTGTACGGTACAAGCTGTCAGAGGTCAGTGTATGGGATGATCTGTCAGAGGTCAGTGTATGGGACGAGCTGTCAGAGGTCAGTGTACGGGACGAGCTGTCAGAGGTCAGTGTACGGGACGAGCTGTCAGAGGTCAGTGTATGGAGAGAGCTGTCAGAGGTCAGTGTACGGGACGAGCTGTCAGAGGTCAGTGTATGGGACGAGCTGTCAGAGGTCAGTGTATGGAGAGAGCTGTCAGAGGTCAGTGTACGGAGAGAGCTGTCAGAGGTCAGTGTTTGGGACGAGCTGTCAGAGGTCAGTGTATGGAGAGAGCTGTCAGAGGTCAGTGTATGGGGCGAGCTGTCAGAGGTCAGTGTATGGAACGAGCTGTCAGAGGTCTGTGTACGGAGAGAGCTGTCAGAGGACAGTGTACGGAGAGAGCTGTCAGAGGTCAGTGTATGGAGAGAGCTGTCAGAGGTCAGTGTATGGGCCGAGCTGTCAGAGGTCAGTGTACGGGACGAGTTGTCAGAGGTCAGTGTATGGTACGAGCTGTCAGAGGTCCGTGTTTGGGACGAGCTGTCAGAGGTCAGTGTACGGGACGAGTTGTCAGAGGTCAGTGTATGGTACGAGCTGTCAGAGGTCCGTGTTTGGGGAGAGCTGTCAGAGGTCAGTGTAGAGGACGAGCTGTCAGAGGTCAGTGTACGGGACGAGCTGTCAGAGGTCAGTGTACGGGACGAGCTGTCAGAGGTCAGTGTACGGGACGAGCTGTCAGAGGTCAGTGTATGGAACGAGCTGTCAGAGGTCTGTGTATGGGATGAGCTGTCAGAGGTCAGTGTACGGAGAGAGCTGTCAGAGGACAGTGTATGGAACGAGCTGTCAGAGTTCAGTGTATGGGACGAGCTGTCAGAGGTCAGTGTATGGAACGAGCTGTCAGAGGTCCGTGTTTGGGACGAGCTGTCAGAGGTCAGTGTTTGGAGAGAGCTGTCAGAGGTCAGTGTACGGAGAGAGCTGTCAGAGGTCAGTGTACGGGACGAGTTGTCAGAGGTCAGTGTATGGAAGGAGCTGTCAGAGGTCCGTGTTTGGGACGAGCTGTCAGAGGTCAGTGTTTGGAGAGAGCTGTCAGAGGACAGTGTATGGAACGAGCTGTCGGAGGTCAGTGTATGGGACGAGCTGTCAGAGGTCAGTGTACGGTACGAGCTGTCAGAGGTCAGTGTATGGAACGAGCTGTCAGAGGTCAGTGTATGGGACGAGCTGTCAGAGGTCAGTGTACGGGACGAGCTGTCATAGGTCAGTGAATGGAACGAGCTGTCAGAGGTCAGTGTACGGGACGAGCTGTCAGAGGTCAGTGTACGGGACGAGCTGTCATAGGTCAGTATACGGGGCGAGCTGTCAGAGGTCAGTGTACGGGACGAGCTGTCAGAGGTCAGTGTTTGGAGAGAGCTGTCAGAGTACAGTGTATGGAACGAGCTGTCGGAGGTCATTGTATGGGACGAGCTGTCAGAGGTCAGTGTACGGTACAAGCTGTCAGAGGTCAGTGTATGGGATGATCTGTCAGAGGTCAGTGTATGGGACGAGCTGTCAGAGGTCAGTGTACGGGACGAGCTGTCAGAGGTCAGTGTACGGGACGAGCTGTCAGAGGTCAGTGTATGGAGAGAGCTGTCAGAGGTCAGTGTACGGGACGAGCTGTCAGAGGTCAGTGTATGGGACGAGCTGTCAGAGGTCAGTGTATGGAGAGAGCTGTCAGAGGTCAGTGTACGGAGAGAGCTGTCAGAGGTCAGTGTTTGGGACGAGCTGTCAGAGGTCAGTGTATGGAGAGAGCTGTCAGAGGTCAGTGTATGGGGCGAGCTGTCAGAGGTCAGTGTATGGAACGAGCTGTCAGAGGTCTGTGTACGGAGAGAGCTGTCAGAGGACAGTGTACGGAGAGAGCTGTCAGAGGTCAGTGTATGGAGAGAGCTGTCAGAGGTCAGTGTATGGGCCGAGCTGTCAGAGGTCAGTGTACGGGACGAGTTGTCAGAGGTCAGTGTATGGTACGAGCTGTCAGAGGTCCGTGTTTGGGACGAGCTGTCAGAGGTCAGTGTACGGGACGAGTTGTCAGAGGTCAGTGTATGGGACGAGCTGTCAGAGGTCAGTGTAGAGGACGAGCTGTCAGAGGTCAGTGTACGGGACGAGCTGTCAGAGGTCAGTGTACGAGACGAGTTGTCAGAGGTCAGTGTATGGAACGAGCTGTCAGAGGTCCGTGTTTGGGACGAGCTGTCAGAGGTCAGTGTTTGGAGAGCGCTGTCAGATGTCTGTGTACGGGATGAGCTGTCAGAGGTCAGTGTACGGAGAGAGCTGTCAGAGGACAGTGTATGGAGAGAGCTGTCAGAGGTCAGTGTATGGAGAGAGCTGTCAGAGGTCAGTGTATGGAGCGAGCTGTCAGAGGTCAGTGTATGGGACGAGCTGTCAGAGGTCAGTGTACGGGACGAGCTGTCATAGGTCAGTGCATGGAGAGAGCTGTCAGAGGTCAGTGTACGGGACGAGCTGTCAGAGGTCAGTGTACGGGACGAGCTGTCAGAGGTCAGTGTTTGGGGAGAGCTGTCAGAGATCAGTGTACGGGGAGAGCTGTCGGAGGTCAGTGTTTGGAGAGAGCTGTCAGAGGTCAGTGTATGGAGAGAGCTGTCAGAGGTCAGTGTACAGGACGAGCTGTCAGAGGTCAGTGTATGGGACGAGCTGTCAGAGGTCAGTGTATGGAAAGAGCTGTCAGAGGACAGTGTATGGGACAAGCTGTCAGAGGTCAGTGTATGGAGAGAGCTGTCAGAGGTCAGTGTATGGAGAGAGCTGTCAGAGGTCAGTGTACGGGACGAGCTGTGAGAGGTCAGTGTACGGGACGAGCTGTCAGAGGTCAGTGTATGGAGAGAGCTCTCAGAGGTCAGTGTATGGGTCGAGCTGTCAGAGGTCAGTGTACGGGACGAGCTGTCAGAGGTCAGTGTATGGAGAGAGCTGTGAGAGGTCAGTGTACAGGACGAGCTCTCAGAGGTCAGTGTATGGAGCGAGCTGTCAGAGGTCAGTGTACAGGACGAGCTGTCAGAGGTCAGTGTTTGGGACGAGCTGTCAGAGGTCAGTGTATGGAGAGAGCTGTCAGAGGACAGTGTAGGGAGAGAGCTGTCAGAGGTCAGTGTAGAGGACGAGCTGTCAGAGGTCAGTGTACGGGACGAGCTGTCAGAGGTCAGTGTACGGGACGAGCTGTCAGAGGTCAGAGTATGGAACGAGCTGTCAGAGGTCAGTGTATGGAACGAGCTGTCAGAGGTCTGTGTATGGGATGAGCTGTCAGAGGTCAGTGTACGGAGAGAGCTGTCAGAGGACAGTGTATGGAACGAGCTGTCAGAGGTCAGTGTATGGAACGAGATGTCAGAGTTCAGTGTATGGGACGAGCTGTCAGAGGTCAGTGTATGGAGAGAGCTGTCAGAGGTCAATGTATGGGTCGAGCTGTCAGAGGTCAGTGTATGGGACGAGCTGTCAGAGGTCAGTGTACGGAGAGAGCTGTCAGAGGACAGTGTACGGAGAGAGCTGTCAGAGGTCAGTGTATGGAACGAGCTGTCAGAGTTCAGTGTATGGGACGAGCTGTCAGAGGTCAGTGTACGGAGAGAGCTGTTAGAGGTCAGTGTACGGGACGAGCTGTCAGAGGTCAGTGTTTGGGACGAGCTGTCAGAGGTCAGTGTATGGAACGACCTGTCAGAGGTCAGTGTATGGAGAGAGCTGTCAGAGGTCAGTGTATGGAGAGAGCTGTCAGAGGTCAGTGTTGGGGACGAGCTGACAGAGGTCAGTGTACGGGGCGAGCTGTCAGAGGTCAGTGTATGGAGAGAGCTCTCAGAGGTCAGTGTATGGAGAGAGCTGTCAGAGGTCACTGTACGGGACGAGCTGTCAGAGGTCAGTGTATGGAGAGAGCTGTCAGAGGTCAGTGTACGGGACGAGCTGTCAGAGGTCAGTGTATGGGACGAGCTGTCAGAGGTCAGTGTATGGAGAGAGCTGTCAGAGGTCAGTGTACGGAGAGAGCTGTCAGAGGTCAGTGTTTGGGACGAGCTGTCAGAGGTCAGTGTATGGAGAGAGCTGTCAGAGGTCAGTGTATGGGGCGAGCTGTCAGAGGTCAGTGTATGGAACGAGCTGTCAGAGGTCAGTGTACGGAGAGAGCTGTCAGAGGACAGTGTACGGAGAGAGCTGTCAGAGGTCAGTGTATGGAGAGAGCTGTCAGAGGTCAGTGTATGGGACGAGCTGTCAGAGGTCAGTGTACGGGACGAGTTGTCAGAGGTCAGTGTATGGTACGAGCTGTCAGAGGTCCGTGTTTGGGACGAGCTGTCAGAGGTCAGTGTACGGGACGAGTTGTCAGAGGTCAGTGTATGGGACGAGCTGTCAGAGGTCAGTGTAGAGGACGAGCTGTCAGAGGTCAGTGTACGGGACGAGCTGTCAGAGGTCAGTGTACGAGACGAGTTGTCAGAGGTCAGTGTATGGAACGAGCTGTCAGAGGTCCGTGTTTGGGACGAGCTGTCAGAGGTCAGTGTTTGGAGAGCGCTGTCAGATGTCTGTGTACGGGATGAGCTGTCAGAGGTCAGTGTACGGAGAGAGCTGTCAGAGGACAGTGTATGGAGAGAGCTGTCAGAGGTCAGTGTATGGAGAGAGCTGTCAGAGGTCAGTGTATGGAGCGAGCTGTCAGAGGTCAGTGTATGGGACGAGCTGTCAGAGGTCAGTGTACGGGACGAGCTGTCATAGGTCAGTGCATGGAGAGAGCTGTCAGAGGTCAGTGTACGGGACGAGCTGTCAGAGGTCAGTGTACGGGACGAGCTGTCAGAGGTCAGTGTACGGGACGAGCTGTCAGAAGTCTGTGTATGGAACGAGCTGTCAGAGGTCAGTGTATGGAGAGAGCTGTCGGAGGTCAGTGTACGGGGCGAGCTGTCAGAGGTCAGTGTACGGGGCGAGCTGAAAGAGGTCAGTGTACGGGACGAGTTGTCAGAGGTCAGTGTTTGGAGAGAGCCGTCAGAGGTCTGTGTACGGGATGAGCTGTCAGAGGTCAGTGTACGGAGAGAGCTGTCAGAGGACAGTGTATGGAACGACCTGTCAGAGGTCAGTGTATGGAGAGAGCTGACAGTGTATGGGACGAGCTGTCAGAGGTCAGTGTACGGGTCGAGCTGTCAGAGGTCAGTGTATGGAACGAGCTGTCAGAGGTCAGTGTACGGGGCGAGCTGTCAAAGGTCAGTGTATGGAGAGAGCTGTCAGAGGTCAGTGTACAGGACGAGCTGTCAGAGGTCAGTGTACGCGACGAGCTGTCAGAGGTCAGTGTATGGAAAGAGCTGTCAGAGGACAGTGTATGGGACAAGCTGTCAGAGGTCAGTGTATGGAGAGAGCTCTCAGAGGTCAGTGTATGGAGAGAGCTGTCAGAGGTCAGTGTATGGGACGAGCTGTCAGAGGTCAGTGTATGGAACGAGCTGCCAGAGGTCAGTGTTTGGGACGAGCTGTCAGAGGTCAGTGTACGTGACGAGCTGTCAGAGGTCAGTGTATGGAGAGAGCTGTCAGAGGTCACTGTACGGGACGAGCTGTCAGAGGTCAATGTATGGAGTGAGCTGTCAGAGGTCAGTGTAGAGGACGAGCTGTCAGAGGTCAGTGTACGGGACAAGCTGTCAGAGGTCAGTGTACGGGACGAGCTGTCATAGGTCAGTGTACGGGACGAGGTGTCAGAGGTCAGTGTATGCAACGAGCTGTCAGAGGTCAGTGTATGGAACGAGCTGTCAGAGGTCTGTGTATGGGATGAGCTGTCAGAGGTCAGTGCCTGGAACGAGCTGTCAGAGGTCAGTGTATGGGACGAGCTGTCAGAGGTCAGTGTACGGAGAGAGCTGTCAGAAGACAGTGTATGGAACGAGCTGTCAGAGGACAGTGTATGGAACGAGCTGTCAGAGGTCAGTGTATGGAACGAGCTGTCAGAGGTCTGTGTATGGGATGAGCTGTCAGAGGTCAGTGTACGGAGAGAGCTGTCAGAGGACAGTGTATGGAACGAGCTGTCAGAGGTCAGTGTATGGAACGAGCTGTCAGAGTTCAGTGTATGGGACGAGCTGTCAGAGGTCAGTGTACGGAGAGAGCTGTCAGAGGACAGTGTACGGAGAGAGCTGTCAGAGGTCAGTGTATGGAGAGAGCTGTCAGAGGTCAGTGTACGGGACGAGCTGACAGATGTCAGTGTATGGAGAGTGATGTCAGAGGTCAGTGTACGGGACGAGCTGTCAGAGGTTAGCCTATGGGGTTAGCTGTCAGAGGTCAGTGTATGTAGCGAGCTGTCAGAAGTCAGTGTACAGTACGAGCTGTCTGAGGTCAGTGTACGGGACGAGCTGTCAGAGGTCAGTGTAGGGGACGAGCTGCCAGAGGTCAGTGTAGGGGACGAGCTGTCAGAGGTCAGTGTACGGGACGAGCTGTTAGAGGTCAGTGTATGGAGAGAGCTGTCAGAGGTCAGTGTATGGAACGAGCTGTCAGAGTTCAGTGTATGGGACGAGCTGACAGAGGTCCGTGTATGGACAGAGCTGTCAGAGGTCAGTGTACGGAGAGAGCTGTCTCAGGTCAGTGTACGGGACAAGCTGTCAGAGGTCACTGTACGGGACGAGCTGTCAGAGGTCAATGTATGGAGAGAGCTGTCAGAGGTCAGTGTACGGAGAGAGCTGTCTCAGGTCAGTGTACGGGACAAGCTGTCAGAGGTCACTGTACGGGACGAGCTGTCAGAGGTCAGTGTATGGAGAGAGCTGTCAGAGGTCAGTGTAGAGGACGAGCTGTCAGAGGTTAGTGTACGGGATGATCTGTCAGAGGTCAGTGTACGGGACGAGCTGTCAGAGATCAGTGTACGGGACGAGCTGTCAGAGGTCAGTGTACGGGACGAGCTGTCAGAGGTCAGTGTATGGAACGAGCTGTCAGAGTTCAGTGTATGGGACGAGCTGTCAGAGGTCCGTGTATGGACAGAGCTGTCAGAGGTCAGTGTACGGAGAGAGCTGTCACAGGTCAGTGTACGGGACAAGCTGTCAGAGGTCAGTGTACGGGATGAGCTGTCAGAGGTCAGTGTACAGAGAGAGCTGTCAGAGGTCAGTGTACGGGACGAGCTGTCAGAGGTCAGTGTATGGAACGAGCTGTCAGAGGTCAGTGTTTGGGACGAGCTGTCAGAGGTCAGTGTACTGGACGAGCTGTCAGAGGTCAGTGTTTGGGACGAGCTGTCAGAGATCAGTGTACGGGGTGAGCTGTCGGAGGTCAGTGTTTGGAGAGAGCTGTCAGAGGTCAGTGTTTGGGATGAGCTGTCGGAGGTCAGTGTATGGAGAGAGCTGTCAGAGGTCAGTGTACAGGACGAGCTGTCAGAGTTCAGTGTTTGGGTCGAGCTGTCAGAGGTCAGTGTACGGGGCGAGCTGTCAGAGGTCAGTGTATGGAGAGAGCTGTCAGAGGTCAGTGTACAGGACGAGCTGTCAGAGGTCAGTGTACGGGACGAGCTGTCAGAGGTCAGTGTATGGAAAGAGCTGTCAGAGGACAGTGTATGGGACAAGCTGTCAGAGGTCAGTGTATGGAGAGAGCTGTCAGAGGTCAGTGTATGGAGAGAGCTGTCAGAGGTCAGTGTACGGGACGAGCTGTGAGAGGTCAGTGTACGGGACGAGCTGTCAGAGGTCAGTGTATGGAGAGAGCTCTCAGAGGTCAGTGTATGGGTCGAGCTGTCAGAGGTCAGTGTACGGGACGAGCTGTCAGAGGTCAGTGTATGGAGAGAGCTGTGAGAGGTCAGTGTACAGGACGAGCTCTCAGAGGTCAGTGTATGGAGCGAGCTGTCAGAGGTCAGTGTACAGGACGAGCTGTCAGAGGTCAGTGTATGGGACGAGCTGTCAGAGGTCAGTGTATGGAGAGAGCTGTCAGAGGACAGTGTAGGGAGAGAGCTGTCAGAGGACAGTGTACGGAGAGAGCTGTCAGAGGTCAGTGTATGGAGAGAGCTGTCAGAGGTCAGTGTATGGGACGAGCTGTCAGAGGTCAGTGTACGGGACGAGTTGTCAGAGGTCAGTGTATGGTACGAGCTGTCAGAGGTCCGTGTTTGGGACGAGCTGTCAGAGGTCAGTGTACGGGACGAGTTGTCAGAGGTCAGTGTATGGGACGAGCTGTCAGAGGTCAGTGTAGAGGACGAGCTGTCAGAGGTCAGTGTACGGGACGAGCTGTCAGAGGTCAGTGTAGAGGACGAGCTGTCAGAGGTCAGTGTACGGGACGAGCTGTCAGAGGTCAGTGTACGGGACGAGCTGTCAGAGGTCAGTGTACAGAGAGAGCTGTCAGAGGTCAGTGTACGGGACGAGCTGTCAGAGGTCAGTGTATGGAACGAGCTGTCAGAGGTCAGTGTTTGGGACGAGCTGTCAGAGGTCAGTGTACTGGACGAGCTGTCAGAGGTCAGTGTTTGGGGAGAGCTGTCAGAGATCAGTGTATGGAGAGAGCTGTCAGAGGTCAGTGTACAGGACGAGCTGTCAGAGTTCAGTGTTTGGGTCGAGCTGTCAGAGGTCAGTGTACGGGGCGAGCTGTCAGAGGTCAGTGTATGGAGAGAGCTGTCAGAGGTCAGTGTACAGGACGAGCTGTCAGAGGTCAGTGTATGGGACGAGCTGTCAGAGGTCAGTGTATGGAAAGAGCTGTCAGAGGACAGTGTATGGGACAAGCTGTCAGAGGTCAGTGTATGGAGAGAGCTGTCAGAGGTCAGTGTATGGAGAGAGCTGTCAGAGGTCAGTGTACGGGACGAGCTGTGAGAGGTCAGTGTACGGGACGAGCTGTCAGAGGTCAGTGTATGGAGAGAGCTCTCAGAGGTCAGTGTATGGGTCGAGCTGTCAGAGGTCAGTGTACGGGACGAGCTGTCAGAGGTCAGTGTATGGAGAGAGCTGTGAGAGGTCAGTGTACAGGACGAGCTCTCAGAGGTCAGTGTATGGAGCGAGCTGTCAGAGGTCAGTGTACAGGACGAGCTGTCAGAGGTCAGTGTTTGGGACGAGCTGTCAGAGGTCAGTGTATGGAGAGAGCTGTCAGAGGACAGTGTAGGGAGAGAGCTGTCAGAGGTCAGTGTAGAGGACGAGCTGTCAGAGGTCAGTGTACGGGACGAGCTGTCAGAGGTCAGTGTACGGGACGAGCTGTCAGAGGTTAGCCTATGGGGTTAGCTGTCAGAGGTCAGTGTATGTAGCGAGCTGTCAGAAGTCAGTGTACAGTACGAGCTGTCTGAGGTCAGTGTACGGGACGAGCTGTCAGAGGTCAGTGTAGGGGACGAGCTGCCAGAGGTCAGTGTAGGGGACGAGCTGTCAGAGGTCAGTGTACGGGACGAGCTGTTAGAGGTCAGTGTATGGAGAGAGCTGTCAGAGGTCAGTGTATGGAACGAGCTGTCAGAGTTCAGTGTATGGGACGAGCTGACAGAGGTCCGTGTATGGACAGAGCTGTCAGAGGTCAGTGTACGGAGAGAGCTGTCTCAGGTCAGTGTACGGGACAAGCTGTCAGTGGTCACTGTACGGGACGAGCTGTCAGAGGTCAATGTATGGAGAGAGCTGTCAGAGGTCAGTGTACGGAGAGAGCTGTCTCAGGTCAGTGTACGGGACAAGCTGTCAGAGGTCACTGTACGGGACGAGCTGTCAGAGGTCAGTGTATGGAGAGAGCTGTCAGAGGTCAGTGTAGAGGACGAGCTGTCAGAGGTTAGTGTACGGGATGATCTGTCAGAGGTCAGTGTACGGGACGAGCTGTCAGAGATCAGTGTACGGGACGAGCTGTCAGAGGTCTGTGTATGGGATGAGCTGTCAGAGGTCAGTGCCTGGAACGAGCTGTCAGAGGTCAGTGTATGGGACGAGCTGTCAGAGGTCAGTGTACGGAGAGAGCTGTCAGAAGACAGTGTATGGAACGAGCTGTCAGAGGACAGTGTATGGAACGAGCTGTCAGAGGTCAGTGTATGGAACGAGCTGTCAGAGGTCTGTGTATGGGATGAGCTGTCAGAGGTCAGTGTACGGAGAGAGCTGTCAGAGGACAGTGTATGGAACGAGCTGTCAGAGGTCAGTGTATGGAACGAGCTGTCAGAGTTCAGTGTATGGGACGAGCTGTCAGAGGTCAGTGTACGGAGAGAGCTGTCAGAGGACAGTGTACGGAGAGAGCTGTCAGAGGTCAGTGTATGGAGAGAGCTGTCAGAGGTCAGTGTACGGGACGAGCTGACAGATGTCAGTGTATGGAGAGTGATGTCAGAGGTCAGTGTACGGGACGAGCTGTCAGAGGTTAGCCTATGGGGTTAGCTGTCAGAGGTCAGTGTATGTAGCGAGCTGTCAGAAGTCAGTGTACAGTACGAGCTGTCTGAGGTCAGTGTACGGGACGAGCTGTCAGAGGTCAGTGTAGGGGACGAGCTGCCAGAGGTCAGTGTAGGGGACGAGCTGTCAGAGGTCAGTGTACGGGACGAGCTGTTAGAGGTCAGTGTATGGAGAGAGCTGTCAGAGGTCAGTGTATGGAACGAGCTGTCAGAGTTCAGTGTATGGGACGAGCTGACAGAGGTCCGTGTATGGACAGAGCTGTCAGAGGTCAGTGTACGGAGAGAGCTGTCTCAGGTCAGTGTACGGGACAAGCTGTCAGAGGTCACTGTACGGGACGAGCTGTCAGAGGTCAATGTATGGAGAGAGCTGTCAGAGGTCAGTGTACGGAGAGAGCTGTCTCAGGTCAGTGTACGGGACAAGCTGTCAGAGGTCACTGTACGGGACGAGCTGTCAGAGGTCAGTGTATGGAGAGAGCTGTCAGAGGTCAGTGTAGAGGACGAGCTGTCAGAGGTTAGTGTACGGGATGATCTGTCAGAGGTCAGTGTACGGGACGAGCTGTCAGAGATCAGTGTACGGGACGAGCTGTCAGAGGTCAGTGTACGGGACGAGCTGTCAGAGGTCAGTGTATGGAACGAGCTGTCAGAGTTCAGTGTATGGGACGAGCTGTCAGAGGTCCGTGTATGGACAGAGCTGTCAGAGGTCAGTGTACGGAGAGAGCTGTCACAGGTCAGTGTACGGGACAAGCTGTCAGAGGTCAGTGTACGGGATGAGCTGTCAGAGGTCAGTGTACAGAGAGAGCTGTCAGAGGTCAGTGTACGGGACGAGCTGTCAGAGGTCAGTGTATGGAACGAGCTGTCAGAGGTCAGTGTTTGGGACGAGCTGTCAGAGGTCAGTGTACTGGACGAGCTGTCAGAGGTCAGTGTTTGGGACGAGCTGTCAGAGATCAGTGTACGGGGTGAGCTGTCGGAGGTCAGTGTTTGGAGAGAGCTGTCAGAGGTCAGTGTTTGGGATGAGCTGTCGGAGGTCAGTGTATGGAGAGAGCTGTCAGAGGTCAGTGTACAGGACGAGCTGTCAGAGTTCAGTGTTTGGGTCGAGCTGTCAGAGGTCAGTGTACGGGGCGAGCTGTCAGAGGTCAGTGTATGGAGAGAGCTGTCAGAGGTCAGTGTACAGGACGAGCTGTCAGAGGTCAGTGTACGGGACGAGCTGTCAGAGGTCAGTGTATGGAAAGAGCTGTCAGAGGACAGTGTATGGGACAAGCTGTCAGAGGTCAGTGTATGGAGAGAGCTGTCAGAGGTCAGTGTATGGAGAGAGCTGTCAGAGGTCAGTGTACGGGACGAGCTGTGAGAGGTCAGTGTACGGGACGAGCTGTCAGAGGTCAGTGTATGGAGAGAGCTCTCAGAGGTCAGTGTATGGGTCGAGCTGTCAGAGGTCAGTGTACGGGACGAGCTGTCAGAGGTCAGTGTATGGAGAGAGCTGTGAGAGGTCAGTGTACAGGACGAGCTCTCAGAGGTCAGTGTATGGAGCGAGCTGTCAGAGGTCAGTGTACAGGACGAGCTGTCAGAGGTCAGTGTATGGGACGAGCTGTCAGAGGTCAGTGTATGGAGAGAGCTGTCAGAGGACAGTGTAGGGAGAGAGCTGTCAGAGGACAGTGTACGGAGAGAGCTGTCAGAGGTCAGTGTATGGAGAGAGCTGTCAGAGGTCAGTGTATGGGACGAGCTGTCAGAGGTCAGTGTACGGGACGAGTTGTCAGAGGTCAGTGTATGGTACGAGCTGTCAGAGGTCCGTGTTTGGGACGAGCTGTCAGAGGTCAGTGTACGGGACGAGTTGTCAGAGGTCAGTGTATGGGACGAGCTGTCAGAGGTCAGTGTAGAGGACGAGCTGTCAGAGGTCAGTGTACGGGACGAGCTGTCAGAGGTCAGTGTAGAGGACGAGCTGTCAGAGGTCAGTGTACGGGACGAGCTGTCAGAGGTCAGTGTACGGGACGAGCTGTCAGAGGTCAGTGTACAGAGAGAGCTGTCAGAGGTCAGTGTACGGGACGAGCTGTCAGAGGTCAGTGTATGGAACGAGCTGTCAGAGGTCAGTGTTTGGGACGAGCTGTCAGAGGTCAGTGTACTGGACGAGCTGTCAGAGGTCAGTGTTTGGGGAGAGCTGTCAGAGATCAGTGTATGGAGAGAGCTGTCAGAGGTCAGTGTACAGGACGAGCTGTCAGAGTTCAGTGTTTGGGTCGAGCTGTCAGAGGTCAGTGTACGGGGCGAGCTGTCAGAGGTCAGTGTATGGAGAGAGCTGTCAGAGGTCAGTGTACAGGACGAGCTGTCAGAGGTCAGTGTATGGGACGAGCTGTCAGAGGTCAGTGTATGGAAAGAGCTGTCAGAGGACAGTGTATGGGACAAGCTGTCAGAGGTCAGTGTATGGAGAGAGCTGTCAGAGGTCAGTGTATGGAGAGAGCTGTCAGAGGTCAGTGTACGGGACGAGCTGTGAGAGGTCAGTGTACGGGACGAGCTGTCAGAGGTCAGTGTATGGAGAGAGCTCTCAGAGGTCAGTGTATGGGTCGAGCTGTCAGAGGTCAGTGTACGGGACGAGCTGTCAGAGGTCAGTGTATGGAGAGAGCTGTGAGAGGTCAGTGTACAGGACGAGCTCTCAGAGGTCAGTGTATGGAGCGAGCTGTCAGAGGTCAGTGTACAGGACGAGCTGTCAGAGGTCAGTGTTTGGGACGAGCTGTCAGAGGTCAGTGTATGGAGAGAGCTGTCAGAGGACAGTGTAGGGAGAGAGCTGTCAGAGGTCAGTGTAGAGGACGAGCTGTCAGAGGTCAGTGTACGGGACGAGCTGTCAGAGGTCAGTGTACGGGACGAGCTGTCAGAGGTTAGCCTATGGGGTTAGCTGTCAGAGGTCAGTGTATGTAGCGAGCTGTCAGAAGTCAGTGTACAGTACGAGCTGTCTGAGGTCAGTGTACGGGACGAGCTGTCAGAGGTCAGTGTAGGGGACGAGCTGCCAGAGGTCAGTGTAGGGGACGAGCTGTCAGAGGTCAGTGTACGGGACGAGCTGTTAGAGGTCAGTGTATGGAGAGAGCTGTCAGAGGTCAGTGTATGGAACGAGCTGTCAGAGTTCAGTGTATGGGACGAGCTGACAGAGGTCCGTGTATGGACAGAGCTGTCAGAGGTCAGTGTACGGAGAGAGCTGTCTCAGGTCAGTGTACGGGACAAGCTGTCAGTGGTCACTGTACGGGACGAGCTGTCAGAGGTCAATGTATGGAGAGAGCTGTCAGAGGTCAGTGTACGGAGAGAGCTGTCTCAGGTCAGTGTACGGGACAAGCTGTCAGAGGTCACTGTACGGGACGAGCTGTCAGAGGTCAGTGTATGGAGAGAGCTGTCAGAGGTCAGTGTAGAGGACGAGCTGTCAGAGGTTAGTGTACGGGATGATCTGTCAGAGGTCAGTGTACGGGACGAGCTGTCAGAGATCAGTGTACGGGACGAGCTGTCAGAGGTCAGTGTACGGGACGAGCTGTCAGAGGTCAGTGTATGGAACGAGCTGTCAGAGTTCAGTGTATGGGACGAGCTGTCAGAGGTCCGTGTATGGACAGAGCTGTCAGAGGTCAGTGTACGGAGAGAGCTGTCACAGGTCAGTGTACGGGACAAGCTGTCAGAGGTCAGTGTACGGGATGAGCTGTCAGAGGTCAGTGTACAGAGAGAGCTGTCAGAGGTCAGTGTACGGGACGAGCTGTCAGAGGTCAGTGTATGGAACGAGCTGTCAGAGGTCAGTGTTTGGGACGAGCTGTCAGAGGTCAGTGTACTGGACGAGCTGTCAGAGGTCAGTGTTTGGGACGAGCTGTCAGAGATCAGTGTACGGGGTGAGCTGTCGGAGGTCAGTGTTTGGAGAGAGCTGTCAGAGGTCAGTGTTTGGGATGAGCTGTCGGAGGTCAGTGTATGGAGAGAGCTGTCAGAGGTCAGTGTACAGGACGAGCTGTCAGAGTTCAGTGTTTGGGTCGAGCTGTCAGAGGTCAGTGTACGGGGCGAGCTGTCAGAGGTCAGTGTATGGAGAGAGCTGTCAGAGGTCAGTGTACAGGACGAGCTGTCAGAGGTCAGTGTACGGGACGAGCTGTCAGAGGTCAGTGTATGGAAAGAGCTGTCAGAGGACAGTGTATGGGACAAGTTGTCAGAGGTCAGTGTATGGAGAGAGCTGTCAGAGGTCAGTGTATGGAGAGAGCTGTCAGAGGTCAGTGTACGGGACGAGCTGTGAGAGGTCAGTGTACGGGACGAGCTGTCAGAGGTCAGTGTATGGAGAGAGCTCTCAGAGGTCAGTGTATGGGTCGAGCTGTCAGAGGTCAGTGTACGGGACGAGCTGTCAGAGGTCAGTGTATGGAGAGAGCTGTGAGAGGTCAGTGTACAGGACGAGCTCTCAGAGGTCAGTGTATGGAGCGAGCTGTCAGAGGTCAGTGTACAGGACGAGCTGTCAGAGGTCAGTGTATGGGACGAGCTGTCAGAGGTCAGTGTATGGAGAGAGCTGTCAGAGGACAGTGTAGGGAGAGAGCTGTCAGAGGACAGTGTACGGAGAGAGCTGTCAGAGGTCAGTGTATGGAGAGAGCTGTCAGAGGTCAGTGTATGGGACGAGCTGTCAGAGGTCAGTGTACGGGACGAGTTGTCAGAGGTCAGTGTATGGTACGAGCTGTCAGAGGTCCGTGTTTGGGACGAGCTGTCAGAGGTCAGTGTACGGGACGAGTTGTCAGAGGTCAGTGTATGGGACGAGCTGTCAGAGGTCAGTGTAGAGGACGAGCTGTCAGAGGTCAGTGTACGGGACGAGCTGTCAGAGGTCAGTGTAGAGGACGAGCTGTCAGAGGTCAGTGTACGGGACGAGCTGTCAGAGGTCAGTGTACGGGACGAGCTGTCAGAGGTCAGTGTACAGAGAGAGCTGTCAGAGGTCAGTGTACGGGACGAGCTGTCAGAGGTCAGTGTATGGAACGAGCTGTCAGAGGTCAGTGTTTGGGACGAGCTGTCAGAGGTCAGTGTACTGGACGAGCTGTCAGAGGTCAGTGTTTGGGGAGAGCTGTCAGAGATCAGTGTATGGAGAGAGCTGTCAGAGGTCAGTGTACAGGACGAGCTGTCAGAGTTCAGTGTTTGGGTCGAGCTGTCAGAGGTCAGTGTACGGGGCGAGCTGTCAGAGGTCAGTGTATGGAGAGAGCTGTCAGAGGTCAGTGTACAGGACGAGCTGTCAGAGGTCAGTGTATGGGACGAGCTGTCAGAGGTCAGTGTATGGAAAGAGCTGTCAGAGGACAGTGTATGGGACAAGCTGTCAGAGGTCAGTGTATGGAGAGAGCTGTCAGAGGTCAGTGTATGGAGAGAGCTGTCAGAGGTCAGTGTACGGGACGAGCTGTGAGAGGTCAGTGTACGGGACGAGCTGTCAGAGGTCAGTGTATGGAGAGAGCTCTCAGAGGTCAGTGTATGGGTCGAGCTGTCAGAGGTCAGTGTACGGGACGAGCTGTCAGAGGTCAGTGTATGGAGAGAGCTGTGAGAGGTCAGTGTACAGGACGAGCTCTCAGAGGTCAGTGTATGGAGCGAGCTGTCAGAGGTCAGTGTACAGGACGAGCTGTCAGAGGTCAGTGTTTGGGACGAGCTGTCAGAGGTCAGTGTATGGAGAGAGCTGTCAGAGGACAGTGTAGGGAGAGAGCTGTCAGAGGTCAGTGTAGAGGACGAGCTGTCAGAGGTCAGTGTACGGGACGAGCTGTCAGAGGTCAGTGTACGGGACGAGCTGTCAGAGGTCAGAGTATGGAACGAGCTGTCAGAGGTCAGTGTATGGAACGAGCTGTCAGAGGTCTGTGTATGGGATGAGCTGTCAGAGGTCAGTGTACGGAGAGAGCTGTCAGAGGACAGTGTATGGAACGAGCTGTCAGAGGTCAGTGTATGGAACGAGATGTCAGAGTTCAGTGTATGGGACGAGCTGTCAGAGGTCAGTGTATGGAGAGAGCTGTCAGAGGTCAATGTATGGGTCGAGCTGTCAGAGGTCAGTGTATGGGACGAGCTGTCAGAGGTCAGTGTACGGAGAGAGCTGTCAGAGGACAGTGTACGGAGAGAGCTGTCAGAGGTCAGTGTATGGAACGAGCTGTCAGAGTTCAGTGTATGGGACGAGCTGTCAGAGGTCAGTGTACGGAGAGAGCTGTTAGAGGTCAGTGTACGGGACGAGCTGTCAGAGGTCAGTGTTTGGGACGAGCTGTCAGAGGTCAGTGTATGGAACGACCTGTCAGAGGTCAGTGTATGGAGAGAGCTGTCAGAGGTCAGTGTATGGAGAGAGCTGTCAGAGGTCAGTGTTGGGGACGAGCTGACAGAGGTCAGTGTACGGGGCGAGCTGTCAGAGGTCAGTGTATGGAGAGAGCTCTCAGAGGTCAGTGTATGGAGAGAGCTGTCAGAGGTCACTGTACGGGACGAGCTGTCAGAGGTCAGTGTATGGAGAGAGCTGTCAGAGGTCAGTGTACGGGACGAGCTGTCAGAGGTCAGTGTATGGGACGAGCTGTCAGAGGTCAGTGTATGGAGAGAGCTGTCAGAGGTCAGTGTACGGAGAGAGCTGTCAGAGGTCAGTGTTTGGGACGAGCTGTCAGAGGTCAGTGTATGGAGAGAGCTGTCAGAGGTCAGTGTATGGGGCGAGCTGTCAGAGGTCAGTGTATGGAACGAGCTGTCAGAGGTCAGTGTACGGAGAGAGCTGTCAGAGGACAGTGTACGGAGAGAGCTGTCAGAGGTCAGTGTATGGAGAGAGCTGTCAGAGGTCAGTGTATGGGACGAGCTGTCAGAGGTCAGTGTACGGGACGAGTTGTCAGAGGTCAGTGTATGGTACGAGCTGTCAGAGGTCCGTGTTTGGGACGAGCTGTCAGAGGTCAGTGTACGGGACGAGTTGTCAGAGGTCAGTGTATGGGACGAGCTGTCAGAGGTCAGTGTAGAGGACGAGCTGTCAGAGGTCAGTGTACGGGACGAGCTGTCAGAGGTCAGTGTACGAGACGAGTTGTCAGAGGTCAGTGTATGGAACGAGCTGTCAGAGGTCCGTGTTTGGGACGAGCTGTCAGAGGTCAGTGTTTGGAGAGCGCTGTCAGATGTCTGTGTACGGGATGAGCTGTCAGAGGTCAGTGTACGGAGAGAGCTGTCAGAGGACAGTGTATGGAGAGAGCTGTCAGAGGTCAGTGTATGGAGAGAGCTGTCAGAGGTCAGTGTATGGAGCGAGCTGTCAGAGGTCAGTGTATGGGACGAGCTGTCAGAGGTCAGTGTACGGGACGAGCTGTCATAGGTCAGTGCATGGAGAGAGCTGTCAGAGGTCAGTGTACGGGATGAGCTGTCAGAGGTCAGTGTACGGGACGAGCTGTCAGAGGTCAGTGTTTGGGGAGAGCTGTCAGAGATCAGTGTACGGGGAGAGCTGTCGGAGGTCAGTGTTTGGAGAGAGCTGTCAGAGGTCAGTGTTTGGGATGAGCTGTCGGAGGTCAGTGTATGGAACGACCTGTCAGAGGTCAGTGTATGGAGAGAGCTGACAGAGGTCAGTGTATGGGACGAGCTGTCAGAGGTCAGTGTACGGGTCGAGCTGTCAGAGGTCAGTGTATGGAACGAGCTGTCAGAGGTCAGTGTACGGGGCGAGCTGTCAAAGGTCAGTGTATGGAGAGAGCTGTCAGAGGTCAGTGTACAGGACGAGCTGTCAGAGGTCAGTGTATGGGACGAGCTGTCAGAGGTCAGTGTATGGAAAGAGCTGTCAGAGGACAGTGTATGGGACAAGCTGTCAGAGGTCAGTGTATGGAGAGAGCTCTCAGAGGTCAGTGTATGGAGAGAGCTGTCAGAGGTCAGTGTACGGGACGAGCTGTGAGAGGTCAGTGTACGGGACGAGCTGTCAGAGGTCAGTGTATGGAGAGAGCTCTCAGAGGTCAGTGTATGGGTCGAGCTGTCAGAGGTCAGTGTACGGGACGAGCTGTCAGAGGTCAGTGTATGGAGAGAGCTGTGAGAGGTCAGTGTACAGGACGAGCTCTCAGAGGTCAGTGTATGGAGCGAGCTGTCAGAGGTCAGTGTACAGGACGAGCTGTCAGAGGTCAGTGTTTGGGACGAGCTGTCAGAGGTCAGTGTATGGAGAGAGCTGTCAGAGGACAGTGTAGGGAGAGAGCTGTCAGAGGTCAGTGTACGGGACGAGCTGTCAGAGGTCAGTGTACGGGACGAGCTGTCAGAGGTCAGAGTATGGAACGAGCTGTCAGAGGTCAGTGTATGGAACGAGCTGTCAGAGGTCTGTGTATGGGATGAGCATTCAGAGGTCAGTGTACGGAGAGAGCTGTCAGAGGACAGTGTATGGAACGAGCTGTCAGAGGTCAGTGTATGGAACGAGATGTCAGAGTTCAGTGTATGGGACGAGCTGTCAGAGGTCAGTGTATGGAGAGAGCTGTCAGAGGTCAATGTATGGGTCGAGCTGTCAGAGGTCAGTGTATGGGACGAGCTGTCAGAGGTCAGTGTACGGAGAGAGCTGTCAGAGGACAGTGTACGGAGAGAGCTGTCAGAGGTCAGTGTATGGAACGAGCTGTCAGAGTTCAGTGTATGGGACGAGCTGTCAGAGGTCAGTGTACGGAGAGAGCTGTTAGAGGTCAGTGTACGGGACGAGCTGTCAGAGGTCAGTGTTTGGGACGAGCTGTCAGAGGTCAGTGTATGGAACGACCTGTCAGAGGTCAGTGTATGGAGAGAGCTGTCAGAGGTCAGTGTATGGAGAGAGCTGTCAGAGGTCAGTGTTGGGGACGAGCTGACAGAGGTCAGTGTACGGGGCGAGCTGTCAGAGGTCAGTGTATGGAGAGAGCTCTCAGAGGTCAGTGTATGGAGAGAGCTGTCAGAGGTCACTGTACGGGACGAGCTGTCAGAGGTCAGTGTATGGAGAGAGCTGTCAGAGGTCAGTGTACGGGACGAGCTGTCAGAGGTCAGTGTATGGGACGAGCTGTCAGAGGTCAGTGTATGGAGAGAGCTGTCAGAGGTCAGTGTACGGAGAGAGCTGTCAGAGGTCAGTGTTTGGGACGAGCTGTCAGAGGTCAGTGTATGGAGAGAGCTGTCAGAGGTCAGTGTATGGGGCGAGCTGTCAGAGGTCAGTGTATGGAACGAGCTGTCAGAGGTCAGTGTACGGAGAGAGCTGTCAGAGGACAGTGTACGGAGAGAGCTGTCAGAGGTCAGTGTATGGAGAGAGCTGTCAGAGGTCAGTGTATGGGACGAGCTGTCAGAGGTCAGTGTACGGGACGAGTTGTCAGAGGTCAGTGTATGGTACGAGCTGTCAGAGGTCCGTGTTTGGGACGAGCTGTCAGAGGTCAGTGTACGGGACGAGTTGTCAGAGGTCAGTGTATGGGACGAGCTGTCAGAGGTCAGTGTAGAGGACGAGCTGTCAGAGGTCAGTGTACGGGACGAGCTGTCAGAGGTCAGTGTACGAGACGAGTTGTCAGAGGTCAGTGTATGGAACGAGCTGTCAGAGGTCCGTGTTTGGGACGAGCTGTCAGAGGTCAGTGTTTGGAGAGCGCTGTCAGATGTCTGTGTACGGGATGAGCTGTCAGAGGTCAGTGTACGGAGAGAGCTGTCAGAGGACAGTGTATGGAGAGAGCTGTCAGAGGTCAGTGTATGGAGAGAGCTGTCAGAGGTCAGTGTATGGAGCGAGCTGTCAGAGGTCAGTGTATGGGACGAGCTGTCAGAGGTCAGTGTACGGGACGAGCTGTCATAGGTCAGTGCATGGAGAGAGCTGTCAGAGGTCAGTGTACGGGACGAGCTGTCAGAGGTCAGTGTACGGGACGAGCTGTCAGAGGTCAGTGTACGGGACGAGCTGTCAGAAGTCTGTGTATGGAACGAGCTGTCAGAGGTCAGTGTATGGAGAGAGCTGTCGGAGGTCTGTGTACGGGATGAGCTGTCAGAGGTCAGTGTACGGAGAGAGCTGTCAGAGGACAGTGTATGGAACGACCTGTCAGAGGTCAGTGTATGGAGAGAGCTGACAGAGGTCAGTGTATGGGACGAGCTGTCAGAGGTCAGTGTACGGGTCGAGCTGTCAGAGGTCAGTGTATGGAAAGAGCTGTCAGAGGACAGTGTATGGGACAAGCTGTCAGAGGTCAGTGTATGGAGAGAGCTCTCAGAGGTCAGTGTATGGAGAGAGCTGTCAGAGGTCAGTGTATGGGACGAGCTGTCAGAGGTCAGTGTATGGAACGAGCTGCCAGAGGTCAGTGTTTGGGACGAGCTGTCAGAGGTCAGTGTACGTGACGAGCTGTCAGAGGTCAGTGTATGGAGAGAGCTGTCAGAGGTCACTGTACGGGACGAGCTGTCAGAGGTCAATGTATGGAGAGAGCTGTCAGAGGTCAGTGTAGAGGACGAGCTGTCAGAGGTCAGTGTACGGGACAAGCTGTCAGAGGTCAGTGTACGGGACGAGCTGTCAGAGGTCAGTGTACGGGACGAGGTGTCAGAGGTCAGTGTATGGAACGAGCTGTCAGAGGTCAGTGTATGGAACGAGCTGTCAGAGGTCTGTGTATGGGATGAGCTGTCAGAGGTCAGTGCATGGAACGAGCTGTCAGAGGTCAGTGTATGGGACGAGCTGTCAGAGGTCAGTGTACGGAGAGAGCTGTCAGAAGACAGTGTATGGAACGAGCTGTCAGAGGACAGTGTATGGAACGAGCTGTCAGAGGTCAGTGTATGGAACGAGCTGTCAGAGGTCTGTGTATGGGATGAGCTGTCAGAGGTCAGTGTACGGAGAGAGCTGTCAGAGGACAGTGTATGGAACGAGCTGTCAGAGGTCAGTGTATGGAACGAGCTGTCAGAGTTCAGTGTATGGGACGAGCTGTCAGAGGTCAGTGTACGGAGAGAGCTGTCAGAGGACAGTGTACGGAGAGAGCTGTCAGAGGTCAGTGTATGGAGAGAGCTGTCAGAGGTCAGTGTACGGGACGAGCTGACAGATGTCAGTGTATGGAGAGTGATGTCAGAGGTCAGTGTACGGGACGAGCTGTCAGAGGTTAGCCTATGGGGTTAGCTGTCAGAGGTCAGTGTATGTAGCGAGCTGTCAGAAGTCAGTGTACAGTACGAGCTGTCTGAGGTCAGTGTACGGGACGAGCTGTCAGAGGTCAGTGTAGGGGACGAGCTGCCAGAGGTCAGTGTAGGGGACGAGCTGTCAGAGGTCAGTGTACGGGACGAGCTGTTAGAGGTCAGTGTATGGAGAGAGCTGTCAGAGGTCAGTGTATGGAACGAGCTGTCAGAGTTCAGTGTATGGGACGAGCTGACAGAGGTCCGTGTATGGACAGAGCTGTCAGAGGTCAGTGTACGGAGAGAGCTGTCTGAGGTCAGTGTACGGGACAAGCTGTCAGAGGTCACTGTACGGGACGAGCTGTCAGAGGTCAATGTATGGAGAGAGCTGTCAGAGGTCAGTGTAGAGGACGAGCTGTCAGAGGTCAGGGTACGGGATGATCTGTCAGAGGTCAGTGTACGGGACGAGCTGTCAGAGATCAGTGTACGGGACGAGCTGTCAGAGGTCAGTGTACGGGACGAGCTGTCAGAGGTCAGTGTATGGAACGAGCTGTCAGAGTTCAGTGTATGGGACGAGCTGTCAGAGGTCCGTGTATGGACAGAGCTGTCAGAGGTCAGTGTACGGAGAGAGTTGTCACAGGTCAGTGTACGGGACAAGCTGTCAGAGGTCAGTGTACGGGACGAGCTGTTAGAGGTCAGTGTACAGAGAGAGCTGTCAGAGGTCAGTGTACGGGACGAGCTGTCAGAGGTCAGTGTATGGAACGAGCTGTCAGAGGTCAGTGTTTGGGACGAGCTGTCAGAGGTCAGTGTACTGGACGAGCTGTCAGAGGTCAGTGTTTGGGACGAGCTGTCAGAGATCAGTGTACGGGGTGAGCTGTCGGAGGTCAGTGTTTGGAGAGAGCTGTCAGAGGTCAGTGTTTGGGATGAGCTGTCGGAGGTCAGTGTATGGAGAGAGCTGTCAGAGGTCAGTGTACAGGACGAGCTGTCAGAGGTCAGTGTATGGAGAGAGCTGTCAGAGGTCAGTGTACAGGACGAGCTGTCAGAGGTCAGTGTTCAGGACGAGCTGTCAGAGGACAGTGTATGGGACAAGCTGTCAGAGGTCAGTGTATGGAGAGAGCTGTCAGAGGTCAGTGTATGGAGAGAGCTGTCAGAGGTCAGTGTACGGGACGAGCTGTGAGAGGTCAGTGTACGGGACGAGCTGTCAGAGGTCAGTGTATGGAGAGAGCTCTCAGAGGTCAGTGTATGGGTCGAGCTGTCAGAGGTCAGTGTACGGGACGAGCTGTCAGAGGTCAGTGTATGGAGAGAGCTGTGAGAGGTCAGTGTACAGGACGAGCTCTCAGAGGTCAGTGTATGGAGCGAGCTGTCAGAGGTCAGTGTACAGGACGAGCTGTCAGAGGTCAGTGTATGGAGAGAGCTGTCAGAGGACAGTGTAGGGAGAGAGCTGTCAGAGGTCAGTGTACGGGACGAGCTGTCAGAGGTCAGAGTATGGAACGAGCTGTCAGAGGTCAGTGTATGGAACGAGCTGTCAGAGGTCTGTGTATGGGATGAGCTGACAGAGGTCAGTGTACGGAGAGAGCTGTCAGAGGACAGTGTATGGAACGAGCTGTCAGAGGTCAGTGTATGGAACGAGATGTCAGAGTTCAGTGTATGGGACGAGCTGTCAGAGGTCAGTGTATGGAGAGAGCTGTCAGAGGTCAATGTATGGGTCGAGCTGTCAGAGGTCAGTGTATGGGACGAGCTGTCAGAGGTCAGTGTACGGAGAGAGCTGTCAGAGGACAGTGTACGGAGAGAGCTGTCAGAGGTCAGTGTATGGAACGAGCTGTCAGAGTTCAGTGTATGGGACGAGCTGTCAGAGGTCAGTGTACGGAGAGAGCTGTTAGAGGTCAGTGTACGGGACGAGCTGTCAGAGGTCAGTGTTTGGGACGAGCTGTCAGAGGTCAGTGTATGGAACGAGCTGTCAGAGGTCAGTGTATGGAACGAGCTGTCAGAGGTCAGTGTATGGAGAGAGCTCTCAGAGGTCAGTGTATGGAGAGAGCTGTCAGAGGTCAGTGTATGGAGAGAGCTGTCAGAGGTCAGTGTTGGGGACGAGCTGACAGAGGTCAGTGTACGGGGCGAGCTGTCAGAGGTCAGTGTATGGAGAGAGCTCTCAGAGGTCAGTGTATGGAGAGAGCTGTCAGAGGTCACTGTACGGGACGAGCTGTCAGAGGTCAGTGTATGGAGAGAGCTGTCAGAGGTCAGTGTACGGGACGAGCTGTCAGAGGTCAGTGTATTGGATGAGCTGTCAGAGGTCAGTGTATGGAGAGAGCTGTCAGAGGTCAGTGTACGGAGAGAGCTGTCAGAGGTCAGTGTTTGGGACGAGCTGTCAGAGGTCAGTGTATGGAGAGAGCTGTCAGAGGTCAGTGTATGGGGCGAGCTGTCAGAGGTCAGTGTATGGAACGAGCTGTCAGAGGTCAGTGTACGGAGAGAGCTGTGAGAGGACAGTGTACGGAGAGAGCTGTCAGAGGTCAGTGTATGGAGAGAGCTGTCAGAGGTCAGTGTATGGGACGAGCTGTCAGAGGTCAGTGTACGGGACGAGTTGTCAGAGGTCAGTGTATGGAACGAGCTGTCAGAGGTCCGTGTTTGGGACGAGCTGTCAGAGGTCAGTGTACGGGACGAGTTGTCAGAGGTCAGTGTATGGAACGAGCTGTCAGAAGTCAGTGTAGAGGACGAGCTGTCAGAGGTCAGTGTACGGGACGAGCTGTCAGAGGTCAGTGTACGAGACGAGTTGTCAGAGGTCAGTGTATGGAACGAGCTGTCAGAGGTCCGTGTTTGGGACGAGCTGTCAGAGGTCAGTGTTTGGGACGAGCTGTCAGAGATCAGTGTACGGGGTGAGCTGTCGGAGGTCAGTGTTTGGAGAGAGCTGTCAGAGGTCAGTGTTTGGGATGAGCTGTCGGAGGTCAGTGTATGGAGAGAGCTGTCAGAGGTCAGTGTACAGGACGAGCTGTCAGAGGTCAGTGTATGGAGAGAGCTGTCAGAGGTCAGTGTACAGGACGAGCTGTCAGAGGTCAGTGTACAGGACGAGCTGTCAGAGGACAGTGTATGGGACAAGCTGTCAGAGGTCAGTGTATGGAGAGAGCTGTCAGAGGTCAGTGTATGGAGAGAGCTGTCAGAGGTCAGTGTACGGGACGAGCTGTGAGAGGTCAGTGTACGGGACGAGCTGTCAGAGGTCAGTGTATGGAGAGAGCTCTCAGAGGTCAGTGTATGGGTCGAGCTGTCAGAGGTCAGTGTACGGGACGAGCTGTCAGAGGTCAGTGTATGGAGAGAGCTGTGAGAGGTCAGTGTACAGGACGAGCTCTCAGAGGTCAGTGTATGGAGCGAGCTGTCAGAGGTCAGTGTACAGGACGAGCTGTCAGAGGTCAGTGTATGGAGAGAGCTGTCAGAGGACAGTGTAGGGAGAGAGCTGTCAGAGGTCAGTGTACGGGACGAGCTGTCAGAGGTCAGAGTATGGAACGAGCTGTCAGAGGTCAGTGTATGGAACGAGCTGTCAGAGGTCTGTGTATGGGATGAGCTGACAGAGGTCAGTGTACGGAGAGAGCTGTCAGAGGACAGTGTATGGAACGAGCTGTCAGAGGTCAGTGTATGGAACGAGATGTCAGAGTTCAGTGTATGGGACGAGCTGTCAGAGGTCAGTGTATGGAGAGAGCTGTCAGAGGTCAATGTATGGGTCGAGCTGTCAGAGGTCAGTGTATGGGACGAGCTGTCAGAGGTCAGTGTACGGAGAGAGCTGTCAGAGGACAGTGTACGGAGAGAGCTGTCAGAGGTCAGTGTATGGAACGAGCTGTCAGAGTTCAGTGTATGGGACGAGCTGTCAGAGGTCAGTGTACGGAGAGAGCTGTTAGAGGTCAGTGTACGGGACGAGCTGTCAGAGGTCAGTGTTTGGGACGAGCTGTCAGAGGTCAGTGTATGGAACGAGCTGTCAGAGGTCAGTGTATGGAACGAGCTGTCAGAGGTCAGTGTATGGAGAGAGCTCTCAGAGGTCAGTGTATGGAGAGAGCTGTCAGAGGTCAGTGTATGGAGAGAGCTGTCAGAGGTCAGTGTTGGGGACGAGCTGACAGAGGTCAGTGTACGGGGCGAGCTGTCAGAGGTCAGTGTATGGAGAGAGCTCTCAGAGGTCAGTGTATGGAGAGAGCTGTCAGAGGTCACTGTACGGGACGAGCTGTCAGAGGTCAGTGTATGGAGAGAGCTGTCAGAGGTCAGTGTACGGGACGAGCTGTCAGAGGTCAGTGTATTGGATGAGCTGTCAGAGGTCAGTGTATGGAGAGAGCTGTCAGAGGTCAGTGTACGGAGAGAGCTGTCAGAGGTCAGTGTTTGGGACGAGCTGTCAGAGGTCAGTGTATGGAGAGAGCTGTCAGAGGTCAGTGTATGGGGCGAGCTGTCAGAGGTCAGTGTATGGAACGAGCTGTCAGAGGTCAGTGTACGGAGAGAGCTGTGAGAGGACAGTGTACGGAGAGAGCTGTCAGAGGTCAGTGTATGGAGAGAGCTGTCAGAGGTCAGTGTATGGGACGAGCTGTCAGAGGTCAGTGTACGGGACGAGTTGTCAGAGGTCAGTGTATGGAACGAGCTGTCAGAGGTCCGTGTTTGGGACGAGCTGTCAGAGGTCAGTGTACGGGACGAGTTGTCAGAGGTCAGTGTATGGAACGAGCTGTCAGAAGTCAGTGTAGAGGACGAGCTGTCAGAGGTCAGTGTACGGGACGAGCTGTCAGAGGTCAGTGTACGAGACGAGTTGTCAGAGGTCAGTGTATGGAACGAGCTGTCAGAGGTCCGTGTTTGGGACGAGCTGTCAGAGGTCAGTGTTTGGAGAGAGCTGTCAGAGGTCTGTGTACGGGATGAGCTGTCAGAGGTCAGTGTACGGAGAGAGCTGTCAGAGGACAGTGTATGGAGAGAGCTGTCAGAGGTCAGTGTATGGAGAGAGCTGTCAGAGGTCAGTGTATGGAGCGAGCTGTCAGAGGTCAGTGTATGGGACGAGCTGTCAGAGGTCAGTGTACGGGACGAGCTGTCATAGGTCAGTGTATGGAGAGAGCTGTCAGAGGTTAGTGTACGGGACGAGCTGTCAGAGGTCAGTGTACGGGACGAGCTGTCAGAGGTCAGTGTACGGGACGAGCTGTCAGAAGTCTGTGTATGGAACGAGCTGTCAGAAGTCAGTGTATGAAGAGAGCTGTCAGAGGTCAGTGTACGGGGCGAGCTGTCAGAGGTCACTGTATGGAACGAGCTGTCAGAGGTCAGTGTATGGAGAGAGCTGTCAGAGGTCAGTGTATGGAGAGAGCTCTCAGAGGTCAGTGTATGGGACGTGCTGTCAGAGGTCAGTGTACGGGACGAGCTGTCAGAGGTCAGTGTATGGAGAGAGCCGTCAGAGGTCTGTGTATGGAGAGAGCTGTCAGAGGTCACTGTATGGAGAGAGCTGTCAGAGGTCAGTGTATGGAGAGAGCTGTCAGAGGTCAGTGTATGGGACGAGCTGTCAGAGGTCAGTGTATGGAGAGAGCTGTCAGAGGTCAGTGTATGGAGAGAGCTGTCAGAGGTCAGTGTATGGAGTGAGCTGTCAGAGGTCAGTGTACAGGACGAGCTGTCAGAGGTCAGTGTAGGGGACGAGCTGCCAGAGGTCCGTGTACGGGACAAGCTGTCAGAGGTCAGTGTACGGGACGAGCTGTCAGAGGTCAGTGTACGGGACGAGCTGTCAGAGGTCAGTGTACGGGACAAGCTGTCAGAGGTCAGTGTACGGGACGAGCTGTCAGAGGTCAGTGTACAGGACGAGCTGTCAGAGGTCAGTGTACGGGACGAGCTGTCAGAGGTCAGTGTACAGAGAGAGCTGTCAGAGGTCAGTGTACGGGACGAGCTGTCAGAGATCAGTGTATGGAACGAGCTGTCAGAGTTCAGTGTTTGGGACGAGCTGTCAGAGGTCAGTGTACGGGACGAGCTGTCAGAGGTCTGTGTACGGGATGAGCTGTCAGAGGTCAGTGTACGGAGAGAGCTGTCAGAGGTCAGTGTATGGGACGAGCTGTCAGAGGTCAGTGTATGGGACGAGCTGTCAGAGGTCAGTGTACGGGACGAGCTGTCAGAGGTCAGTGCACGGGACGAGCTGTTAGAGGTCAGTGTATGGAGAGAGCTGTCAGAGGTCAGTGTATGGAGAGAGCTGTCAGAGGTCAGTGTACGGGACGAGCTGTCAGAGGTCACTGTTTGGGACGAGCTGTCAGAGGTCAGTGTACGGGACGAGCTGTCAGAGGTCACTGTTTGGGACGAGCTGTCAGAGGTCAGTGTACAGGACGAGCTGTCATAGGTCAGTGTATGGGACGAGCTGTCAGAGGTCTGTGTACGGGACGAGCTGTCAGAAGTCTGTGTATGGAACGAGCTGTCAGAGGTCAGTGTATGGAGAGAGCTGTCAGAGGTCAGTGTACGGGGCGAGCTGTCAGAGGTCAGTGTACGGGGCGAGCTGTCAGAGGTCAGTGTACGGGACGAGCTGTCAGAGGTCAGTGTACGGAGAGAGCTGTCAGAGGTCAGTGTTTGGGACGAGCTGTCAGAGGTCAGTGTTTGGGACGAGCGGTCAGAGGTCAGTGTACGGGACAAGCTGTCAGAGGTCAGTGTACGGGACGAGCTGTCAGAGGTCAGTGTATGGAGAGAGCAGTCAGAGGTCAGTGTTTGGGACGAGCTGTCAGAGGTCAGTGTATGGAGAGAGCTGTCAGAGGTCAGTGTGTGGAGAGAGCTGTCAGAGGTCAGTGCATGGAGAGAGCTGTCAGAGGACAGTGTTTGGGACGAGCTGTCAGAGGTCAGTGTTTGGGACGAGCGGTCAGAGGTCAGTGTACGGGACAAGCTGTCAGAGGTCAGTGTACGGGACGAGCTGTCAGAGGTCAGTGTATGGAGAGAGCAGTCAGAGGTCAGTGTTTGGGACGAGCTGTCAGAGGTCAGTGTATGGAGAGAGCTGTCAGAGGTCAGTGTGTGGAGAGAGCTGTCAGAGGTCAGTGCATGGAGAGAGCTGTCAGAGGACAGTGTACAGGACGAGCTGTCAGAGATCAGTGTACGGGACGAGCTGTCAGAGGACAGTGTACAGGACGAGCTGTCAGAGGTCAGTGTTTGGGGAGAGCTGTCAGAGATCAGTGTACGGGGAGAGCTGTCGGAGGTCAGTGTATGGAGAGAGCTGTCAGAGGTCAGTGTTTGGGACGAGCTGACAGAGGTCAGTGTATGGAACGAGCTGTCAGAGGTCAGTGTATGGAGAGAGCTGTCAGAGGTCAGTGTATGGAGAGAGCTGTCAGAGGTCACTGTACGGGACGAGCTGTCAGAGGTCAGTGTATGGAGAGAGCTGTCAGAGGTCAGTGTACGGGACGAGCTGTCAGAAGTCTGTGTATGGAACGAGCTGTCAGAGGTCAGTGTATGGAGAGAGCTGTCAGAGGTCAGTGTACGGGGCGAGCTGTCAGAGGTCAGTGTACGGGGCGAGCTGTCAGAGGTCAGTGTACGGGACGAGCTGTCAGAGGTCAGTGTACGGAGAGAGCTGTCAGAGGTCAGTGTATGGGACGAGCTGTCAGAGGTCAGTGTATGGGACGAGCTGTCAGAGGTCAGTGTATGGTGAGAGCTGTCAGAGGTCAGTGTTTGGGACGAGCTGTCAGAGGTCAGTGTTTGGGACGAGCTGTCAGAGGTCAGTGTTTGGGACGAGCGGTCAGAGGTCAGTGTACGGGACAAGCTGTCAGAGGTCAGTGTACGGGACGAGCTGTCAGAGGTCAGTGTACGGAGAGAGCTGTCAGAGGTCAGTGTTTGGGACGAGCTGTCAGAGGTCAGTGTGTGGAGAGAGCTGTCAGAGGACAGTGTACAGGACGAGCTGTCAGAGATCAGTGTACGGGACGAGCTGTCAGAGGACAGTGTACAGGACGAGCTGTCGGAGGTCAGTGTATGGAGAGAGCTGTCAGAGGTCAGTGTACGGGACGAGCTGACAGAGGTCAGTGTATTGAGAGAGCTGTCAGAGAGCAGTGTATGGGGAGAGCTGTCAGAGGTCAGTGTACGGGACAAGCTGTCAGAGGTCAGTGTATGGAGAGAGCTGACAGAGGTCAGTGTATTGAGAGAGCTGTCAGAGGTCAGTGTTTTGGACGAGCTGCCGGAGGAAGTGGTTAAGGCAGGTACATTAATATTTGAAAGGAATTTCGACAAGTATATGAATTGGAAAAATTTACAGCAAGTTTCACAAATTTTTTTATGCCATGGACATTACTGAGGCGTCTTTGGACCCCAGGGTGGGAATCCCTCGACCAAATGCGGGTCTCTGGGACTGGGATTCTTGTTCAGCACGAACCCGTTGGGTTGGGTTTGCCTGTTTCTTCATACTGTAATGGTGAAGAAGACTCTGGCATCAATGTGGTGGGCGACTGTTGTGCTTGTCAATAATTCACCAGACATCGCTTGCCTATCCACCAGGACCATCAACAAAGCAGAGTGAGCGGACCCCACCCGGGTGGAGCAGGACTGAGGGAGATCCCTGATTCTGTGACTTTCTCCGCCCCAACACCGATGAGCTTTAACCCTTACTAAGCCAGAGCGGACGAAGCTCCAGATCGATGGAAATGGACAATCTGCCATTTGCCGTCGCGGCGGTGCCAGATCCGGGTCTCCTCGGACTGTGCAGTACGCGGGATGCCGTTGCCGTCGATGTACTGGGTGATGCGGATGTAGGCGATGCAAGCGGCCTCCTCCCCGATCAGGTGGATGTGGGGGTTCAAGATGGTGGTGTGGATTGGTTTGTTGTTCTTGCACCAGACTGTGGGGGAATGGAAGAGCTGTCAGTGCTGATACTCGGCCTGGAGCAGAACGAGGCCACGGGCTCTGCTCCCCCTTTCCGTCACGGTTGATATGTTATATCTCTCTGATTAACCGTCAAGCATCAGGCTCCTGAACCCACCTCATTCACCACAGCGGTGAACCCGGTCCTGCAGACCCACTTTCAACTAATATTCAGTATTATTTATTGATTATTTGTACAATGTCTTCTTTTGCATCAAAGTTGTTCTTTATGCACTGTCTTTCACTAATTCTATTGCACAACAATTTTCGTCTATTCCAATTTCCTGCAAGGAAGTGAGCCTTAGGGTTGTGTACGGTGACATAGACAGTCCTGTGCAAAAGTCTCAGGCACACACAGTACCTACAGCTAGGGGGCCTGTGACTTCTGCACAGCACTGCAGTAATTTTATGCATTTCACAGTAAAAACAAATTTCATGACCTATGTGAGTGTTGACAGACCTGATTCTGATATGGGTCTCTGCTGTGGACTGGGAGTGGGAAGGGGGCAGGGAGAGGGGGATCATAGTTGGGAAAGGGGGAAGGGAGACAGGAGGGAATGGGAAGCACCGGAGACATTCGGTAATGTTCAATAAACCAATTGTGTCTCAGGGCTGGGAGAGTTGGTACACGGATCACCTCCCTGCCCCTGGCACTCCTTCTCTGCCACCTGTTCCACACCCCTCTCACAGTACTCCCACCAGATTTACAAACTCGGTCTCCGCTCTGCATTGTACTGTGGGAAATGCTCAGGCATCCTCACTATCCAAGCATCCACAGATATTTGTATGTATGGATAATAAATTTAGTTTGAACCTTACAACCCCAACCCCATTCTCCTGCCTTCTCCCCGTAACCTTTGACACCCTGACTAATCAAGAACTGAACAACCTCCACTTTAAATATCCCCAATGACTTGGCCTTCACAGCCATCTGTGGCAATGAATTCCACAGATTCACCACCCTCTGGATAATGGTAGAGGAACTCAGCAGCTGAGGCAGCATCTATGGAGAGGAGTGACCAGTCACCATTTCGGTCTGAGACCCTTTGTCAGGACTGCTGCACCCCCTGTGCTAGACTCCCCCATGATAGGAAACATCCTCTTCACATCCACTCTATCCAGACTTTTCAATGTGTGGTAGGGTTCAATGAGATTCCCTGCATTCTTCTAAACTCTAGCAAGAAAGGGCGGCACAGTAGCACAGTGGTTAGTGTAACACTGTTCCAGTGCCAGTGACCCCGGTTCAATTCCCGTCACTGTCTGTAAGGAGTTTGTACGTTCTCCCTGTGACCGTTAGGTTTGCTCCGGGTGTTCCAGTTTCCTCCTACATGCCAACGATGTATGGGTTAGTAGGTTAATTGGTCACAGGGTATAATTTGGCAATGTGACCTCTTTGGGCCTGTCACTGTGCTGTATCTCTTAATAAATGTATTTCAGGTGAGAGGGGGAAAGTTTAAAGCAGATGTGCGGGCAAGTGCTGGCTTCCTGGAATGGGCTGCCAGGGGTGCTGGTGGGAGCAGATGCAAAGGAGGCTGATAGACTGACACAAGAATAAGCAGGGAATGGGGGGGCTCCACAGTCACACAACGGTTAGCGCAACGCTATCACAGCTCGGGTGTCAGAGTTCAATTCCAGCATCCTCTAAACGGAGTTTGTACATCCTCCCTGTGGAATATGTGAGTTTCCTCCGGGTGCTCCGGTTTCCTCTGACGTCCAATGACCTACTGATTAGGAGGTTAACCGGTCTTTGCAAATTGTCCCGTGATTCGGCAATCGGGGCTGCTGAGCCCCAAAAGTCTATTCTGCACCGTTTCTCTAAATGTTCCGCACGGGGCTCTCCTGTGATATACTGTTCTATGTTCTAAATAAATGCTTACGATTCTCGAAGTAGAATCTATGAAAATCGAGTCCCTCCACCAAGTTTCCCAGTGCCTCGGGTTCAAACGCAGTCACCCCAGGGTCACACATTTTTCTGAAAGGCAGCAAGGGAGATGATTATTCTCAGAGCAAACATCTCAACACAAAACGATGAATGCACAGACGGGAAAAGCAACTCACGTGTAAGCCTCGAAATCTCCGTTGCTGATTGCTTCGATCAGCTGCTCGGTGGCTTTGATGATCTCCTGTTTGCGGACTGGAGGTGGCAGAGAAAGAAGATGAGGTCAGGCGCCTAACTGGTTAGTGCAATCACTTTACAGCACCAGCATTCAGGGTTCGATTCCCGTCGTGGTCTGAATGGAGTTTTATGTTCAGTGACTGTGTGGATTTCCTCTGGGTACTCCGGTCCCCTCCCACAGTCCAAAGACGTACTAACGGTTAGCGTTAGTGTGCAGTGGACAGGCCATGCTGGCACCGGAAGCATGGGACACTTGCAGGCTGCCCTCAGCACATCCTCGGACAGTGCCACATTTCCCTGCATGTTTCGACACTTTGTGAGTGCGTCTGATGAGGATAGACTGAGGTATGGCTTTCCTCCCTGGAGTGAGGGAGGATGAGGCGTGACGTGTGATTGAGTGGACAGTCAGAGATTTCAACCCCTGAGCAGAAATAGAGAATACGCTAGGGCATAATTTTTCAGTTGATTGGAGGAAAGTATAGGGGAGACGTCAGAGGTTTTTACACAGAGAGAGGTGGGTAGTGGAACGCTCTGCCATTGTAGTGATAGAGGCAGGTACGTTAGAGACACTAAAGAGATTTTTAGATAGGCACATGGATGATAGAAAAATGGAGGGCTGCGTGGGAGGGAAGGAGGTTAAAAAGTAGGCACAACGTTGTGGGCTGAAGGGCCTGTACCAGAATCACAGAGTCAGAGGATACTATAGTACAGAAAGACCCTCTGCTGTCTAGGCTGTGTTGAACCATCAACCTGATTGGTCCCAGTTACCTGGACATCTCTACAGCCCTCCATAAACATAAGACAGGAGCAGAATTAGGCCATCTGGCCCATCGAGTCTGCTCTGCCATTCAATCACGGCTGATCCATGATGCACCATCAATAACTCTCGGAGACGTGAGGCGAGAGATAGGCTTTTATTAGCTGGAAGAGAGAGAGCACTATCAGCAGCAAGAGACCATCACACAGCATCCTGGAGACTGAGGGAGGAGCAGTGCCTCCAATCGCCTTTATACCGGGGTCTGTGGGAGGAGCCACAGGAGCAGTCAGCGGGGGGGCGTGTCCAGACAGGTATATGTAGTTCACCACAATCCATTTTTCCATCTCCTCCTCAACTCCAGTTCTCGGCCTTCTCCCCATAACCTTTGATGCCATGTCCAGTCAAGAACCGATCAATCTCTGCTTTAAATACACCCAATGACCTGGCCTCCACAGCTGTATGTGGCAACAAACTCCACAAATTCACCACCCTTTGGCTAAAGAAATTTCTCTGCGTCTCTGTTTTGAAAGGGTGCCTCTCTATCCTGAGGCTGTGCCCTCTTGTCCTGGACTCTTCCACCATGGGAAACATCCTTTCCACATCTACTCTGTCTAGGCCTTTCAACATTTGACAGGTTTCAATGAGATTCCCCCCCCCCCCCCATCCTTCTAAATTCCAGCGAGTACAGACCCAGCCATCAAATGTTCCTCATATGATAACCCTTTCATTCTTGGAATCATCCTTGTAAACCTCCTCTGAACCCTCTCCAATGCCAGCACATCTCTTCGTAGATGAGGGGCCCAAAACTGTTCACAGTACTCAAGGTGAGGCCTCACCAGTGCCTTATAAAGCCTCAGCATCACATCCCTGCTCTTGTATTCTGGACCTCTTGAAATGAATGCTAACATTGAATTTGCCTTCCTCACCACTGACTCAACCTGCAAATTAACCTTTATGGTGTTCTGTACAAGGATTCCCAAATCTCTCTGCATCTCAGATTCCTGGTTTTTCTCCCCGTTTAGAAAATAGTCCGCACATTTATTTCTACAACCAAAGTGCATGACCGTGCATTTTCCAACATTGTATTTCATTTGCCACTTTCTTGCCCATTCTCCTAATCTGTCTAAGTCCTTCTGCATCCTGCCCGTTTCCTCAACACTACCTGCCCCTCCACCAATCTTCATATCATCCGCAAACTTGGCAACAAAGCCATCTATTCCATCATCTTAATCATTTATATACAGCATAAAGAAGTGGTTCCAACATCAACCCCTGCCGAACACCATTAGTCAATGGCAGCTAACCAGACAAAGATCCTTTTATTCCCTCTCACTGCCTCTGACCAATCAGTCAATGCTCTAATCATGCCATCTATATGCCATGATAGTCTTCCTCATTGCCCACTATAATTCCAGTCTTGGTGTCATCCGCAAATTTGCTGATCCATTTTACCACATTAACTGTTCTGGCTGTACTGTTCTACCGTATGTGTATGTTCTATGTTCTGACCCTCCAGTTACTTCTACACATGATCCCTTCATAGACTGTCACAACACAGAAACAGGCCCTTTGGCCCATCCAGTCTGCTCCAACCGTCACCACTCCTTTGCACCAATGCCATTTTTATCTTCCCACTGTCCCGTCATTTCCACCCCTCACTCAAACACACTGGGATGCAATCTACGGTGGCTGATTTATCCGCCAATCCTTGTGAGGAGGGAGGACAATAGAGCAGCATGTGGTCAATGCCGGAGTTTGGGATAGTGTAGCGATGTGCTACACACAGCGCTGAAATAACGTCACGCAGTCGGTAAATCGTTTGGAGACTAGTTTATTCAAACTTCGCGGCGCTGGCATTTAATCCTTAGCGCCCGCCCTCTCCGGGCGGAAATGACATCAGAGGTGCATTACCAAAGTCTCCCCCCACGTGCTGGCTATTTGTGAGCCGGTTCGCCTGCGCAGAAAGTGGGTCGTCACAACAGCACCCAGGTCTCTGGAATTGAACTGGGAGAATGAGCAAAGAGGTGGCAGATGGAAAACGGTGTAGGGAAGCATATGGCCACGCACTTTGATAGAAGGAATAAAGACATAGACAATTTTCTAAATGGGGCGAAAATTCAAAAACCTGAGATGCAAAGGGACTTGGGAGTCCTCAAGCAGGATTCTCTAAAGGTTAACTTGCTGGTTGAGTCAGGGTAGGGAAGGCAAATGCATCTTTTATGGAGGAGGCTTCATGAACTACCCTCCACGTACAGGGTGTGTCATTGGTTTTGAGTTGGTCAGAACCTGATGAGCTCTGAAATGTGCCCTCCCTCTGCAAATCTCACCTCTGGTATCCTCATCTTCGATCGTAGTGTTGGTACTCTCCAAGGACTCCTGCGTAAAAGCAGAAACAAAATTAACCAGGTGGTTCTTCAATTTAGATTAGAATTTTAATTGTCATTTTTGTTGCAGGTTAATATTTAATCATCTGCTTGTATTTCACACAAGTTTTATATGCCTCTGGTGGTCCTCTGTTCTGTACTAAGTGCTTTCTCATTGGTTAACTTGGTACTGCAGAATCGAATAAGTGCTTTCTAATTGGTTAATTTTTATCTATAGATTTGAATGGAAATTTTCTTATCTGAGGTATAAAAATAGTTGTTCTGTTAGGTGTTATCTTTGTTCCTTTGTATCTCTCAACTAGTAAACCTACTGTACGTTACCATTCTGTTCCAGCTTTCTTCGTTCTATCAACTCTTAATAAAATGAACGTGAAGCAACTTCTTCTAAAGGAGCCTTGGATCAAAAACATCAGAAAGCAACAGGATTAAATATTGTTGTACAGGGGATCGCTACCCTTTACGTTATATGTCAATGATCTGGATGACAATGGCTGAATCTGCGAATCCACTGAAGGTTGCAGGACTGTAGTATGCACGAGTGGCTGAATGGGGTTTGTTTTGCAGCTGTTTTGTTTTGTTGCTTCTTGTGTTCTGGGTTGTTCTGCTGAACATTGTGGGCATGCTATGCGGCACCGGAATGTGTGGTGACACTTGTGGGCTGCCCCCAGCACATTCATAGGTTGTGTTGGTTGATAACGCAAATGACATATTTCACTGTCTGTTTCAATAGACGTGACAGATTAATGAAGCTGAATCTGACGGCTTTGTGGCCAGGTTTGCAGACAATATGAGGAAAGGTGGTGTTGAGGAAACAGAGTGGCTGCAGGAAGACTTCGAGTTGGGGATTGGGCAAAGTGTGGCAGATGGAATATAGTGTAGGGAAGTGAAAGGTCACACGCTTTGGTAAAAGGAGAAAAGGTCTAGGCTGTTTTCTAAATGGGGTGAAAATTCAGAAATCAGAGATGCAAAGGGACTTGGGAGTCCTTGTAAAGGATTTGCTAAAGTAGGTACTGGTGAGGCCGCACCTGGAGTTCTGCATGCAGTTCTGGTCTCCTTACTTGAGGATGGGTATACTGGCTTTGGAGGCTGTGAAGAGGAGGATCACCAGGTTGATTTGAGAGATGAGGGGGTTAGACTATGAGAAGAGATTGAGTTGAGTTGTACTCACTAGAATGCAGAAGAATGAGAGAAATATAAAATTATGAAAGGGATAGATAAGAGAAAGTTGTTTAAACTGGTGGGTGAGACTAGAACTAGGGGACATAGCCTCAAGATTCGGGGGAGTAGATTTAGGATGGAGATAAAGAGGAGCTGCTTTTCCCAGGGAGTGGTGAATCTGTGGAATTCTCTGCCCAATGAAACAGTGGAGGCTACCTCAGTAAATATATTTAAGACAAGGTTGGATAGGTTTCTGCATAGCAGGGGAATTAAAGGTTATGGGGTAAAGGCAGGTAGGTGGAGATGAGTTTATGGCCAGATCAGCCATAGATTCATTGAATGGCAGAGCAGACTTGACCGGCCAGCTGGCCTACTCCTGCTCCTATTTCTTATGTTCTTATAAGAGCAAGGATGTGATGTTGAGGTTTTGTAAGGCACTGATAAGACTGCACTTGGAGTATTGTGAACCGTTTTGGCCCCATATCTATGGTGTACTGGCACTGGAGAGGAGGCTCACAAGAGTCATCCCGACAATGAAAAGGTTAACACATAAGGAGTGTTTATGGCACTGGGCCTATACTTAACTGGAGTTTAGAAGAATGAGGGGATCTTATTGAAACTTATTGAATATTGAAAGAGTAGATTCTGAGAGGATATTTTTTATAGTGGGGAGTCTAAGACCAGAGGACACAGCCTCAGAATAGAGGGACATCTATTTAAAACAGAAATGAGGAGGAATTTCTTTCGCCAGAAGGTGGTGAATCTGTGGAATTCATTGCCACAGATGCCTGAGGTGGCCAAGTCATTGGGTATATTTAAGGCAGAGGTTGATAAGTTCTTAATTAGTCAGGGTGTCTCAGGTTTCCGGGAGAAGACAGGAAGACTCTTACTCTGACCTCTCCCCTTTTCCATTCCTGAAGAAGGGTCTTGGACTGCTGAGTTTCTCCCATTTTATGTGCCTTTCCAGCATCTGCAGATTTTCTTGTGTTTGAAAGGGATAATAAATCAGCCATTATGGAGTGGCGGAAAAGAATCGATGTGCAGATTGGCCTAATTCTGCTCCTATGTCTTATGGTCATCCTACTCTGCATTTTCTGGGTAATGGTAACTGTTCTCTGCACCTTGTTGTTTACACACCGATGCCAGCTCAGTCCAGAGACTCGACAGTGAGACCGAGTGGTGGTCAGGGCTGCTTCCAGGAAACACATCACCATTTGGGAGAAAAGATTTTTATTTTAACTCGGTAAGTATAACAATTGAAAACCATTAAATGCCTTGGGATTGGTAAACTGGTTTCTTCTTGTCACTGAGATCCAGTGAGGAATCTGTCTTGCAAACAGCCCATACGATGGAATCATTTACAACAGGGGTCACCAACCTTTTCTGCACTGCGGACCGGTTTAATATTGACAATATCCTTGCGGACCGGCCGATGGGGGGTGTGGGTGTTAATCACGACCAGAATATAAGTGATAAGTCAACTATAGGTCACTTATAAGTGGCTAATACATTCAATTTCATTTCTAAAAGGGTTTATCTTATGAATTTAATGAACTTAATGAATTTAATATTAAACACACAGCGCATATTTTCCTCACATGAACATAGTGATAAGTCAATTATAACTCACTTATAAGTCAATAGCATCATAACATTTTAAGTAATGTTTGGATATTAAACACATAGCGCATATTTTCCTTGTACGAATATATAAAATCACTGCAACACACCAGTGAGAGGACAAGGTAAGGGCCCGAGGTCCGCGTACCGGGGTCACAGCGGTCGCAGTCCGGAGAGAGCGGCCAACCGAGCGAGGAGTGCGACAGGGGCGTGCCTCCCCCACCTCCCCCACTGTGCCTAGCCTAGCAGTCAGCGTAACACTATGGCTTTCAATTCCCACCACTGTAAGGAGTTTGTACGTTCTCCCTGTGACCGCATGAGTTTCCTCCCACAGTCCAAAGGTGTACGGATTAGTAGGGTAATTGGTCACATGGGTGTAACTGGGTGGAATGGAAGGACCTGTTACCCTGCTGTGTCTCTAAATAACATAAAATATATAAAATAACAGAATGCAGAATGAAGTGTTACAGTTACAGAGAACGTACAGAGAAGTTAGACAATCAGGTGTGAGATCAAAACGAGGTAGATTGTGAGGTCAAGAGTTTATTATAAGAGTATCTTATTATAAAGGGGGCTGTTGAATAGATTGATAACAGCAGGGTAGAAACTGTCCTTGGGCCTGGTGGGACGTGCTTTCACTGATAACAGTGGGGTAGAAGCTGTCCTTGGGCCTGGTGGGATGTGTTTTCACTGATAACAGTGGGGTAGAAGCTGTCCTTGGGCCTGGTGGGACATGCTTTCACTGATAACAGTGGGGTAGAAGCTGTCCTTGGGCCTGGTGGGATGTGTTTTCACTGATAACAGTGGGGTAGAAGCTGTCCTTGGGCCTGTTGGGACGTGCTCTCACTGATAACAGTGGGGTAAAAGCTGTCCTTGGGCCTGGTGGGACGTGCTTTCATTGATAACAGTGGGGTAGAAGCTGTCCTTGGGCCTGGTGGGACATGCTCTCACTGATAACAGTGGGGTACAAGCTGTCCTTGGGCCTGGTGGGACGTGTTTTCACTGATAACAGAGGGGTAGAAGCTGTCCTTGGGCCTGGTGGGACGTGCTTTCACTGATATCAGTGGGGTAGAAGCTGTCCTTGGGCCTGGTGGGACGTGCTTTCACTGATAACAGTGGGGTAGAAGCTGTCCTTGGGCCTGGTGGGACGTGCTTTCACTGATAACAGTGGGGTAGAAGCTGTCCTTGGGCCTGGTGGGACGTGCTTTCAGGCTTTTGTATCTTCTGTCCAATGGGGGGGAGAGGAGAGAATGTCTGGGGAGGGTGGGGTCTTTGATTCTGCCGGCTGCTGTACTGAGACAGTGGGAAGTGTAGACAGAGTCCGTGGAGGGGAGGCTGGTTCCTGTGATGGGCTGGGAAAAGAAGTTCCCTCTGTGGATGGAGTGTGTTTCATCTGCTGATGATCTTCTGGCTGTCATTAACATTACCAGTGTCATGTCACTCGTTGTTTCTCCTACATTTCAGACTGTGTGTGACCCAGCAGTGATCAATCATGTACAGCTCTGCTACTCACAGACAATGGGTCAGAATAGATTGGGGAAAATATCATGAAAATCCGGTCTTACCTTCACTCCATCAGCTTTCCTGTTTCCTGAATTCTTCCCGCCTGCAGACAGACAGAATTATGTTACTGTCATAGTCATTAATGCTGTGAGAAGTAGAAGCAGAATTAGGCTATTCTGCCCTTCGAACCTTTGCCACCATTCCATCATTGCAGACTTACTATCCCTCTCAACCCCGTTCCCCTGTCTTCGCTCCGTAACCTTTCACACCCTAATGAATCAAGAACCTATCGACTTCCATTTTAAATATACCCAGTGATGGCCGCCACAGCTGCCCGTGGCAACAAATTCCACAGATTCACCACCCTCTGGTAAAGAAACTTCTCTTCATCTCGATTCTAATGGGATGGTCTATTCCGAGCTGTGCCCTCTGGGTCCTAGATTCCCCACTACAGGAAACATTCTCAGCATGTCCACTCTATCAGCTCCACATCCACTCTATCTGTGCCCTCTGGGTCCTAGATTCCCCAATACAGGAAACATCCTCTCCACATCCACTCTATCTGTGTCCTCTGGTCCTAGACTCCCCCACTACAGGAAACATCCTCTCCACATCCACTCTATCTGTGTCCTCTGGTCCTAGACTCCCCCACTATCGGAAACATCCTCTCCACATCCACTCTATCTGTGTCCTCTGGTCCTAGACTCCACACCATAGGAAACATCCTCTCCACATCCACTCTATCTGTGTCCTCTGGTCCTAGACTCCACACCATAGGAAACATCCTCTCCACATCCACTCAATCTGTGCCCTCTGGGTCCTAGATTCCCCACTATAGGAAACATTCTCAGCATGTCCACTCTATCAAGACCTTTCAACATCAGCCTAGATTGGTTCAATCAAGAGAAAATCTGCAGATGCTGGAAATCCAAGCAACACACACAAAATGCTGGAGGAACCCAGCAGGCCAGGCAGTACCTAGGGAAAAGAGTACAGTCGACGTTTTGGGCTGAAAACAAAGGTGAGAGGTCAGAGTAAGAAGGTGTGGGGAGGGGAGGAAGAAGTACAAAGTGGTGGGTGATGGGTGAAAGTGGAAGAGGGGAAGGAGTGAGGTAAAGATCTGGGAAGTTGATTGGTGAAAGAGATAAAGGGCTGGAGAGGGGGGAATCCATAAAAAAGGGTTGCAGACCATGGAAGAAAGGGAAGGGAGAGGAGACCAGAGGAAGGTAAAGAGAGGGAAGTGGGAATGGGGAAATAGTGAAGGGGGGGCAATTACTGGAAGTTTGAGAAATCAATGTTCATGCCATCAGGTTGGAGCCTACCCAAATGAAGTATAAGGTGTTGCTCCTCCAACCTGGGCATGGCTTCAGTGCAACAGTAGAGGAGGAGGTCATGGATTGACAAGTGGGAATGGGAAGTAGAATTGAAATGGTGGCCGCTGGGAGATCTCATTTTTTCTGGTGGATGGAGTGAGGTGGTCTCCCAGTCTACGTCGGGTCTCACTGATGTACGAGAGGCCACACCGGGAGCACTGCACACAGTAAATCACCGCAACGGACTCACAGGTGAAGTGTCGCCTCACCTGGAAGGACTGTCTGGGGCCCTGAACGGCGGTGAGGGAGGAAGTGTAGGGGCAGGTGTAGCACTTGTTCCGCTTGCAAGGATAAGTGTCAGGAGGGAGATCGGTGGGGAGGAATGAAAGGACAAGGGAGTCACGTAGGGAGTGACCTTTACGGAAAGCAGGAAGTGGGGGTGTGGGAAAGATGTGCTTGGTGGTGGGATCCCGATGAAAATGGTGGAAGTTGTGGAGGATTATGTGCTAGACGTGGAAGTTGGTAGAGTGATAGATGAGAACAGGAGGAACTGTATCCCTGGCAGGGCGGTGGAACAATGGGGTGGGGGCAGATTTGCACGAGTAGAAGAGGTGAGGGTGAGGGCAGTGTTGATGATGGAGGAGGGAAAGCCCCTTTCTTTGAAGAAGGAGGACATCTGATTAGTACTGAAATGAAAAGACTCATCCTGAAAGCAGATGGAGGAACTGAGAGAAGGAGATGACATTTTCACGGGTGACAAGGCGGGAAGAAGTACAGTCCAGATAGCTCCAGGACACTGGGGGTTTATAAGAGAGATATTAGTAGATAAACTGTCTCCAGACATAGAGACAGAGAGATCGAGAAAGGGGAGGGAAGTGTCGCAAATGGACCCGGTAAATTTGAGGGCAGGGTGGAAGTTAGAGGCAAAGTTGATGAAGTCAACAAGCTCAGAATGGGTGCAGGAAGCCTCCACCCTGATGGCATGAACATCAATTTCTTGTACTTCCGGGAATGTCCCTGCATCCCAACCCATCTCCTTCACCATTCTCCATTCCTGTTTCACTCTCTCACCTCACCTGCTTTCCTGTCTGTCACCTCATCTCCTTACCTGTCCACCTCATCTCCTTAACTGCCCATCACCTCATCACCTTACCTGTCCACCTCATCTCCTTACCTGTCCACCTCATCACCTTACCTGTCCACCTCATCACCTTACCTGTCCACCTCATCTCCTTACCTGTCCACCTCATCACCTTACCTGTCCACCTCATCTCCTTACCTGTCCACCTCATCTCCTTACCTGTCCACCACCTCATCTCCTTACCTGCTCACCACCTCATCTCCTTACCTGTCCATCACCTCATCTCCTTACCTGTCCATCACCTCATCTCCTTACCTGCCCATCACCTCATCACTTACCTGTCCACCTCATCTCCTTACCTGTCCACCTCATCACCTTACCTGTCCACCACCTCATCTCCTTACCTGTCCACCACCTCATCACCTTACCTGTCCATCACCTCATCACCTTACCTGTCCGTCACCTCATCACCTTACCTGTCCACCACCTCATCACCTTACCTGTCCATCACCTCATCTCCTTACCTGTCCACCTCATCACCTTACCTGTCCATCACCTCATCACCTTACCTGTCCATCACCTCATCTCCTTACCTGTCCACCAACTCATCACCTTACCTGTCCACCACCTCATCTCCTTACCTGTCCGTCACCTCATCACCTTACCTGTCCACCACCTCATCACCTTACCTGTCCACCACCTTATCTTCTTACCTGTCCACCACCTCATCACCTTACCTGTCCACCAACTCATCACCTTACCTGTCCACCACCTCATCACCTTACCTGTCCATCACCTCATCTCCTTACCTGCCCACCAACTCATCACCTTACCTGTCCACCACCTCATCTCCTTACCTGTCCGTCACCTCATCACCTTACCTGTCCATCACCTCATCACCTTACCTGTCCACCAACTCATCACCTTACCTGTCCACCACCTCATCTCCTTACCTGTCCGTCACCTCATCACCTTACCTGTCCACCACCTTATCTTCTTACCTGTCCGTCACCTCATCTCCTTACCTGCCCACCACCTCATCTTCTTACCTGTCCGTCACCTCATCACCTTACCTGTCCACCACCTCATCACCTTACCTGTCCACCACCTCATCACCTTACCTGTCCACCACCTCATCTCCTTACCTGTCCGTCACCTCATCTCCTTACCTGCCCACCAACTCATCACCTTACCTGTCCATCACCTCATCTCCTTACCTGTCCGTCACCTCATCACCTTACCTGTCCACCACCTCATCTCCTTACCTGTCCACCTCATCACCTTACCTGTCCATCACCTCATCACCTTACCTGTCCACCTCATCACCTTACCTGTCCACCTCATCACCTTACCTGTCCACCACCTCATCTCCTTACCTGTCCGTCACCTCATCTCCTTACCTGTCCGTCACCTCATCACCTTACCTGTCCACCACCTCATCTCCTTACCTGTCTGTCACCTCATCACCTTACCTGTCCACCACCTCATCACCTTACCTGTCCACCACCTTATCTTCTTACCTGTCCACCACCTCATCACCTTACCTGTCCGTCACCTCATCTCCTTACCTGTCCACCAACTCATCACCTTACCTGTCCACCACCTCATCTCCTTACCTGTCTGTCACCTCATCACCTTACCTGTCCACCACCTCATCACCTTACCTGTCCACCACCTTATCTTCTTACCTGTCCACCACCTCATCACCTTACCTGTCCACCAACTCATCACCTTACCTGTCCACCACCTCATCACCTTACCTGTCCATCACCTCATCTCCTTACCTGCCCACCAACTCATCACCTTACCTGTCCACCACCTCATCTCCTTACCTGTCCGTCACCTCATCACCTTACCTGTCCATCACCTCATCACCTTACCTGTCCACCACCTCATCTCCTTACCTGTCTGTCACCTCATCACCTTACCTGCCCACCAACTCATCACCTTACCTGTCCACCACCTCATCACCTTACCTGTCCATCACCTCATCTCCTTACCTGCCCACCAACTCATCACCTTACCTGTCCGTCACCTCATCTCCTTACCTGTCCACCACCTCATCTCCTTACCTGTCCATCACCTCATCACCTTACCTGTCCATCACCTCATCACCTTACCTGTCCACCACCTTATCTTCTTACCTGCCCACCACCTCATCTTCTTACCTGTCCGTCACCTCATCACCTTACCTGTCCACCACCTCATCTCCTTACCTGTCCACCTCATCACCTTACCTTTCCGTCACCTCATCTCCTTACCTGTCCACCACCTCATCTCCTTACCTGTCCACCACCTCATCTCCTTACCTGCCCACCACCTCATCTTCTTACCTGTCCACCACCTCATCACCTTACCTGTCCACCACCTCATCACCTTACCTGTCCATCACCTCATCTCCTTACCTGCCCACCAACTCATCACCTTACCTGTCCACCACCTCATCTCCTTACCTGTCCGTCACCTCATCACCTTACCTGTCCATCACCTCATCACCTTACCTGTCCACCACCTTATCTTCTTACCTGCCCACCACCTCATCTCCTTACCTGTCCATCACCTCATCACCTTACCTGTCCATCACCTCATCACCTTACCTGTCCACCACCTTATCTTCTTACCTGTCCGTCACCTCATCTCCTTACCTGCCCACCACCTCATCTTCTTACCTGTCCGTCACCTCATCACCTTACCTGTCCACCACCTCATCTCCTTACCTGTCCACCTCATCACCTTACCTTTCCGTCACCTCATCTCCTTACCTGTCCACCACCTCATCTCCTTACCTGCCCACCACCTCATCACCTTACCTGTCCATCACCTCATCTCCTTACCTGTCCATCACCTCATCACCTTACCTGTCCATCACCTCATCACCTTACCTGTCCACCTCATCACCTTACCTGTCCGTCACCTCATCTCCTTACCTGTCCACCACCTCATCTCCTTACCTGTCCATCACCTCATCTCCTTACCTGTCCACCACCTCATCTCCTTACCTGTCCACCACCTCATCTCCTTACCTGCCCACCACCTCATCACCTTACCTGCCCGTCACCTCATCACCTTACCTGTCCATCACCTCATCACCTTACCTGTCCATCACCTCATCTCCTTACCTGCCCACCAACTCATCACCTTACCTGTCCACCACCTCATCACCTTACCTGTCCACCACCTCATCACCTTACCTGTCCATCACCTCATCTCCTTACCTGTCCACCACCTCATCACCTTACCTGTCCGTCACCTCATCACCTTACCTGCCCATCACCTCATCACCTTACCTGTCCGTCACCTCATCTTCTTACCTGTCCATCACCTCATCTCCTTACCTGCCCACCACCTCATCACCTTACCTGTCCATCACCTCATCTCCTTACCTGTCCGTCACCTCATCTCCTTACCTGTCCATCACCTCATCACCTTACCTGTCCATCACCTCATCTTCTTACCTGTCCATCACCTCATCTCCTTACCTGCCCACCACCTCATCACCTTACCTGTCCACCACCTCATCACCTTACCTGTCCATCACCTCATCTCCTTACCTGTCCATCACCTCATCTCCTTACCTGTCCGTCACCTCATCTCCTTACCTGCTCAACACCTCATCACCTTACCTGTCCGTCACCTCATCTCCTTACCTGTCCGTCACCTCATCTCCTTACCTGTCCACCACCTCATCTCCTTACCTGTCCGTCACCTCATCTCCTTACCTGCCCAACACCTCCCTTTGGTGCTCCTCCCCCTTTTCTTTCTTCCATGGCCTTCTATCCTCTCATATCAGATTCTTCAGCCCTTTTTCACTTCACACCTCCCCCCTCCCGGTTTCACCTCACTACTCCCTTGTACTTCTTACTCCCCTCCCCCCACCTTATTGACCTCTCATCTTTTTTCTCCCAGTCCTGATGAAGGGTTTCAGCTGAAATGTTAACTGTTCACTTGTTTCCATGGATGCCACCTGGCCTGCTGAGTTCCTCCAGCGTTTTGTGTGCGTTACTAGGTTGGTAAGTCACCATTGTTAGGTTAAGTTTGTTGAGGACTCTGCACCGAAGAGGACAAACTGGGTCTTCTCAAACCAGAAACCATGGATGAACTGGAAGATCCACTCCCCACTGAAGTCCAGGTTTGCAGCATCCAAAACACGTGTCCTGACCTTTACAAGAAATTCAGACGTGACCTCTGCAAAGCTATCAGAGATGACAGTATGAGCCCTAGGCCACAATCAGGGCTTACGTACTGAACAGGTTACAGAGCAAAATTGGGCAACATATCTGACAGCAGCGCATCCCTTCACAATTAAGACATCTATTATCAAAGCATGTATACTATATATACTACACTGTATATACACTGCACTCTACTATATAACCTCCTGAGATTCATCTTCTAGCAGGCAGCCACAAAACAAAGAAACATAATAGAACCCATTAAGACCCCCACAACAAACACCGTCAAACACCCAAAGTGTGAAAAAAGAGAATAAATCACATAAACAATAATAAATAAAACAGCCAGAGCCAGTTTGGTGCTGAGGTGAGTGCCAATGGCTGCAGGAAGGGTTTGCCACCAGCTGCCTGGGCGGTGTCCTGTGAATATGAATCTATAGTGACCATTATGGATGTAAGATCACTCTTCTACAGAGAGGAACTGCAGAGAGTACCGGGCCCATAAACATCCAGTGTGTGTCTTCAGGCTCCTGTACCCCCTCCTTGGTGGTGGCAATGAGAGGAGGGCGTGTTCAGGGTGATGGTGCTGGCTGAGTTTACAGCTTTCTCCGATCCCGTGCGGTGACCCCTCCACACCAGACGGAGATGCGACCAGTTGGAAAGCTCTCCGTGGTAACTGTCCGCTTGCAAGAGAACCCATCTGTTCCAGAACCGTGCAAGCTCTTTGTCTTGTGTAAAATAGTCAGAGACTTGCATTATGTGTTAGCTTACACATCTCTCCATCCAGAAACTCCCAAGGAGGCAGTCGGTTCCACTTCCAGTTGGGCTCTGCACGGCTGTGTTTTATGTGATTGGGATGACATCATTCTGAACTCAGCCAGCTCCTCCATGGGAAACATACTGCAATACATCCATGTTTTCCATCTTCCTTTCTTGCTGTTTGCTTGATTTTTTTTACACGTGGCGGGGGGAGGGTTTGATGTTTTTCTTTGAAAGGATGGGGTCCATGGTTTTGTTTCATGGCTGTCTGTGGGGCACATGATTCTCAGGGTTGTATACTGCATACATACTTTGATAATAAATGTACTTTGAACTAGCCTCCCCAACATCGAGGGCAATGCCTCAAAAAGGTGGCTTTCATCATTAGCACCATAAGACAATAAGATATAGGAGCAGAATTAGGCCATTCGGCTCATCAAGTCTGCTCTCCAATTCATCATGACTGATGCAATTTTCCTCTAAGCTCCAAACTCCTGACTTCTCCCCATATCTCTTTGCGCCCTGAACAATCAAGAATCTATCAACCTCTGCCTTATATATAGACAAAGACGGCCTCCATAGCAGCCTTTGGCAAAGAATTCCACAGATTCACCACTCTCTAGATAAAAGGATGCCCCTCTATTCTGAGGCTGTGGCCTCTGGTCTTATGCTCTCCCACCAAAGGAAACATCCTCTCCATCCACTCCATAGAGACCATTCACTATTCGATAGGTGTCAATGAGGTCACCCCTCAATCTTCTGAATTCTAGTGAATACAGGCCCAGAGCCATCAAACACTCTTCATACGACAAGGTGTTCAAACCTGGAATCACTTTTGTGAACCTACTTCGAACCCTCTCCAGTTTTAGCACAACCTTTCGAAGATAAGGGACCCAAATCTTCTCACAACACTCCATGAGCCTCACCAGTGCTTCATAAAGTCTCAACCTTACATCATTGCTTTTATATTCTAGTCCTTTGGAAAGAATGCTAACATCACATTTACCTTCCTCACCAAATCCTGCAGGACTCCCAAATCCCCAGGCATCTCAGTTTTTTTGTATTTTCTCTCCATTTAGAAAATAGTCAACCCTTTCATTTCTCCTTTAGGTAGAGGAGACCATGCCCAATATCAATATGGCACTCAGTTTAGATGGGTTAAATCCAACATGAAATATCTGGGGATTAAGCTTAATCGTAATTTGGATGACCTTTATAAACTTAATTATCTTCCCCTGCTGCGGAATGTCGAGAAGGACCTACGTAGGTGGATAAACCTGCCCGTCACACTGATGGGCAGGGTAAACTGTATGAAAGTGAAGACAATGCCAAGACTTCAGTATTTTTTCAGTCTTTACCTATCCCATTATCCAATAATTTTTTTAAGATTCTCAATGGATATATTCGTCTATTTTTATAGTCGGGTAAAATATTAAGAATCTCCATGGAAAAATTGACCTGGGAGTATAACTTGGGAGGGTTAAAATTACCAGATTTTAAAAAATATTATTTAGCTGCACAAGCACGTTTTATTGCTTCTCTTTTTGACGTGATAACTATTCCTTCTTGGGCTACAATTGGCTTACACATGGTAGGAGAACAATTTATATATAAATGGGACTCCAAATAATAAAAAAGCAAACAAATAATCCTGTACTGAGACATGTAATTTATGTCTGGGAAGAAATTAAACAATTTATGGGTCTAAAAAAAGGAATACCCTCAAAGACCTCTATCTCAGAACAGATTAATACCTATGTTTCTGGGTAATAAATTTCTAGTCACCTGGTATCAACACGGTATCAGGCGCATTGAAGATTGTTATAATCAGCAGAGGCAATTTACGTCTTTTGAGGGACTTAAAAATAAATATAATAACACATTCTTCTGCTATCTCCAATTACCATCTTATTGAGGGATTGTTTGGGTCTATCACTGGCCCGACCAAGGTGCTCAGACATGGAGATTCTAATTCGAAGAGGGAATACGATTAAATTTATTTCTAATATGTATTCTTTATTCCAGGACCAATGCCCAAAGTTTGGTATATACAGATCGAGGGAAAGATGGGAATCGGATTTGGCATTGTAATTGATCATCAATGCTGGTCACATTTATGTTTGGATAGTGTTACCACTCTTATCAACTCTAAATACAGAATGATACATTTTAATTTTTTACATCAGTTGTACCTCACACCTGAAAAAATACATAGAAACATAGAAAATAGTTGCAGGAGTAGGCCATTCAGCCCTTCGAGCCTGCACCACCATTCAGTATGATCATGGCTGATCATCCAACTCAGGAACCCTGTACCTGCTTTCTCTCCAAACCCCCTGATCCCTTTAGCCACAAGGGCCATATCTAACTTCCTCTTAAATATAGCCAATGAACTGTTTCTGTGGCAGAGAATTCCACAGATTCACCACTCTACTCTCTGTGTGAAGAAGTTTTTCCTCATCTCGGCCCTAAAAGGCTTCCCTTTTATCCTTAAACTGTGACCCCTCGTTCTGGACTTCCCCAACATTGAAAACAATCTTCCTGCATATAGCCTGTCCAATCCCTTTAGAATTTTATACATTTCAATAAGATCCCCCCTCAATCTTCTAAATTCCAGTGAGTATAAGCCTAGTCGATCCAGTCTTTCTTCATATGAAAGTCCTGCCATCCCAGGAATCAATCTGGTGAACCTTCTCTGTACTCCCTCTATGGCATGAATGTCTTTCCTCAGATTAGGGGACCAAAACTGCACACAATATTCAAGGTGCGGTCTCACCAAGGACTTGTACAACTGCAGTAGATCCTCCCTGCTTCTGTACTCAAATCCTTTTGCTATGAATGCCAACATACCATTTGCCTTTTTCACCGCCTGCTGTACCTGCATGCCCACCTTCAATGACTGGTGTACAATGACACCCAGGCCTCGTTGCATCTCCCCTTTTCCTAATCGGCCACCATTCAGATAATAATCTGTTTTCCTGTTCTTGCAACCAAAGTGGATAACCTCACATTTATCCACATTAAATTGCATCTGCCATGAATTTGCCCACTCACCCAACCTATCCAAGTCACCCTGCATCCTCTTAGCGTCCTCCTCACAGCTAACACCACCGCCCAGCTTCGTGTCATCCGCAAACTTGGAGATGCTGCATTTAATTCCCTCGTCTAAATCATTAATATATATTGTAAACAACTGTGGTCACTGCCTGCCATTCTGTAAAGGTCCCGTTTACTCCCACTCTTTGCTTCCTGTCTGCCAACCAATTCTCTATCCACATCAATACCATACTCCCAACACCGTGTGCTTTAAGTTTGCACACTAATCTCCTGTGTGGGACCTTGTCAAAAGCCTTTTGAAAATCTAAACATACCACATCCACTGGCTCTCCCCTATCCACTCTACTAGTTACATCTTCAAAAAATTCTATAGGATTTTTCAGACATGATTTTCCTTTCACAAATCCATGCTGACTTTGTCAGATGATTTCACCTCTTCCCAAATGTGCTGTTATTACATCTTTGATAACTGACTCTAGCATTTTCCCCACCACCGATGTCAGACTAACCGGTCTATAATTCCCCAGTTTCTCTCTCCCTCCTTTTTTAAAAAGTGGGGTTACATTAGCCACCCTCCAATCCTCAGGAACTAATCCAGAATCTAAGGAGTTTTGAAAAATTATCACTAGTGCATCCGCTATTTCTTGGGCTACTTCCTTAAGCATTCTGGGATGCAGACCATCTGGCCCTGGGGATTTATCTGCCTTTAATCCCTTCAATTTACCTAACACCACTTCCCTACTAGCATGTATTTCCCTCAGTTCCTCCATCTCACTAGACCCTCGGTCCCTTACTATTTCCAGAAGATTATTTATGTCCTCCTTAGTGAAGATAGAACCAAAGTAGTTATTCAATTGGTCTGCCATGTCCTTGTTCCCTATGATCAATTCACCTGTTTCTGACTGTAAAGGACCTATATTTGTCTTAACCAATCTTTTTCTTTTCACATATCTATAAAAGCTTTTACAGTCAGTTTTTATGTTCCCTGCCAGCTTTCTCTCATAATCTTTTTTCCCTTTCCTAATTAAGCCCTTTGTCCTCCTCTGCTGGTCTCTGAATTTCTCCCAGTCCTCAGGTGTGCCGCTTTTTTTGCTAATTTATATGTTTCTTCTTTGGACTTGATACTATCCCCAATTTCCCTTGTCAGCCACGGGTGCACTACCTTCCCTGGTTTATTCCTTTGCCAAACTGGGATGAACAATTGTTGTAGTTCATCCATGCGATCTTTAAATGCTTGCCATTGCATATCCACCGTCAACCCTTTAAGTATCATTTGCCAGTCTATATTAGCTAATTCACATCTCATACCTTCAAAGTTACCCTTCTTTAAGTTTAGTACCTTTGTTTCTGAATTAACTACGTCACTCTCCATCTTAATGAAGAATTCCACCATATTATGGTCACTCTTACCCAAGGGGACTCGCACGACAAGATTGCTAACTAACCCTTCCTCATTGCTCAATACCCAATCTAGAATGGTCTGCTCTCTAGTTGGTTCCTCAACATGTTGGTTCAGAAAACCATCCAGCATACATTCCAAGAAATCCTCTTCCTCAGCACCCTTTCCAATTTGGTTCACCCAATCTATATGTAGATTGAAGTCACCCATTATAACTACCGTTCCTTTATTGCATGCATTTCTAATTTCCTGTTTAATGCCATCCCCAACCTCACTGCTACTGTTAGGTGACCTGTACACAACTCCCACCAGCATTTTCTGCCCCTTAGTGTTATGCAGCTCTCCCCATATCGATTCCACATCCTCCAGGCTAATGTCCTTCCTTTCTATTGCGTTAATCTCCTCTCTAACCAGCAATGCTACCCCACCTCCTTTTCTTTCCTGTCTATCCCTCCTGAATATTGAATATCCCTGGATGTTGAGCTCCCATCCTTGGTCACCCTGGAGCCACGTCTCCGTGATCCCAACTATATCATATTCTTTAATAACTATCTGCACATTCAATTCATCCACCTTGTTACGAATGCTCCTCGCATTGACACACAAAGCCTTCAGGCTTGATTTTACAACACTCTTAGCCCTTATACAATTATGTTGAAAAGTGGCTCTTTTTGCTTTTAGCCCTGGATTTGCCTGCCTGCCGCTTTTACTTTTCACCTTATTACATTTTGCTTCTACTCTCATTTTACACCCCTCTGTTTCTCTGCACTTGTTCCCATCCCCCTGCCACATTATAACCATAACCATATAACAATCACAGCACGGAAACAGGCCATCTCGGCCCTCCTAGTCCATGCCGAACTCTTAATCTCACCTAGTCCCACCTACCCGCACTCAGCCCATAACCCTCCACTCCTTTCCTGTCCATATACCTATCCAATTTTACCTTAAATGACACAACTGAACTGGCCTCTACTACTTCTACAGGAAGCTCATTCCACACAGCTATCACTCCCTGAGTAAAGAAATACCCCCTTGTGTTTCCCTTAAACTTCTGCCCCCAACTCTCAAATCATGTCCTCTCGTTTGAATCTCCCCTACTCTCAACGGAAACAGCCTATTCACGTCAACTCTATCCATCCCTCTCAAAATTTTAAATACCTCGATCAAATCCCCCCTCAACCTTCTACGCTCCAATGAATAGAGACCTAACTTGTTCAACCTTTCTCTGTAACTTAATTGCTGAAACCCAGGTAACATCCTAGTAAATCGTCTCTGCACTCTCTCTAACTTATTGATATCTTTCCTATAATTCGGTGACCAGAACTGCACACAATATTCTAAAATTGGCCTTACCAATGCCTTGTACAATTTTAACATTACATTCCAACTTCTGTACTCAATGCTTTGATTTATAAAGGCCAGCGTTCCAAAAGCCCTCTTCACCACCCTATCTACATGAGACTCCACCTTCAGGGAACTATGCACAGTTATTCCTAGATCTCTCTGTTCCTCTGCATTCCTCAATGCCCTACCATTTACTCTGTATGTTCTATTTGGATTATTCCTGCCAAAATGTAGAACCTCACACTTCTCAGCATTAAACTCCATCTGCCAACATTCAGCCCATTCTTCTAACTGGCATAAATCTCCCTGCAAGCTTTGAAAACCCACCTCATTATCCACAACACCTCCTACCTTAGTATCATCGGCATACTTACTAATCCAATTTACCACCCCATCATCCAGATCATTTATGTATATTACAAATATTATGTATATTAGTTTAAATCCTCCTGACAGCAGTAGCAAACGCTCCCCCTAGGACATTGGTTCCAGTCCAGCCCAGGTGCAGACCATCCTGTTTATACCGGTCCCATCTCCCCCAGAATTGGTTCCAATGCCCCAGAAATTTGAATCCCTGCCCCTTGCACCATTTTTCAAGCCCCGTATTCATCTGAAATATCCTCCTATTTCTACTCTGACTAGCATGTGGCACTGGTAGTAATCTGGAGATTATTACTTGGTCCTACTTCTTAGTTTATCTCCTAACTCCCTAAATTCACCTTGTAGGACCTCATCCCATTTTTAACCTATATCGTTGGTACCTATGTGCACCACGACCACTGGCTGTTCACCCTCCCATTCCAGAATATCCTGCAGCCGCTCAGAGACATCCTTGACCCTTGCACCAGGGAGGCAACATACCATCCTGGAGTCTCATTTACGGCCGCAGAAATGCCTATCTATTCCCCTTTCAATTGAATCCTCTATCACTATAGCTCTCCCACTCCTTTTCCTTCCCTCCTGTGCCGCAGAGCCACCCATGGTGCAATGAACTCGACTGCTGCTGCCTTCCCCGATGAGACATCTCCCCCAACAGTATCCAAAACAGTGTATCTGTTTAGGAGGGAGATGACCCCAGGGGACTCCTGCCTACTGCTACTCTGTCTAGTGGCCACCCCTTCCCTTTCTGCCTGTGTAGCCTTTACCTGCGGTGTGGCCAACTCACTGAACGTGCTATTCACGACTTTCTCAGCATCGCGGATGCTCCAGTATGAATCCAATTGCAGCTCCAGACGCTCAATGTGGTCTGCCAGAAGCTGCAGTTGGACACACTTCCTGCACACATAGTTGTCAGGGACACTGGAAGTATCCCTGATTTCCCATATGCTGCAGGATGAACAAACCACGGGGTCGATCTCAGCTGCCATGACCTACCCAATACTTGCCTCAACTTTTGAAACTTTCTCCTTTGAAAGGAACTTACCCGGCCTTACCTCACTTGGAGTGAAGCTCGTCCTCAGCCTCTGCTCGCCAAAGCCTCTCGAGTCAAAGCCTCAAATCTCCACTCCTTCACTGCCCACCCACACACTGGCCACTTTCCACAGGCCGCTCCGCTTGAGCTACCCCTCTATTTATTTGTTTGAGCTTTTCAAACTGCTTGGTCACCTGACCTCGATTGCCCAATCAGCTGCTTTCTGCTGAGTCTGAGCTATTCAAATCTTGATTGTCTAATTAACGGCTTTCTGCTGAGCTTTTCAAATCTTGATTGACTTGATTGCACAGTCCAACTGCCAGAATCTCTCGAGTCAAAGCCTCAAATCTCCACTCCCTCACTGCCCACTCACTCACTGGCCACTTTCCATAAAAATAAACCAGAAATTTCTGACAAGTGTTTCAGGTGTGGCGTGGATGTTGGTATCTCTGTGCATTCCATCTGGCTATGTTTGAAACTGAGGTCTTTTTGGACAGATCTGGGGGAGGCTCTGGGAAAGATTCTGGGGTTGGATTTCTGTCTAGACCCAGAATTGTTTCTTCTGGGGAACTCAGCAGTTTTGAAAGCTAACCTCCCCAGGAATAAATCCAAATTTATTAAAACTGGTCTGTCAGTAGCCAGGAAATGCATAGCCGTAACATGGAAATCCGATTCCCTTGTACATACTGATCGTTGGAATAAAGAAATGCAAAGTAGTACACCCCTTGAGAAGATTAGGATGGATACACTATGTTCATTGAGATTTAGCAATCATATTTGGATTACTTAAATGCCCGGATTGTTTAACCTATTTATTTTAATTCTTTTAAATTAATATATCCCTTATTATAAACTAGTTTCTTAAATTTGTATTTTAAACTGACTCTGAGAGCTGGATGCCTACTCTTCTTCTTCTTTTTTTTTCTCTTTTCTTTCTTCATCCCTCCTTCCCTTTCTTTTCCCTGGCTCTTGTTTTTTTCTCCTTCCTTTTTTCTACATGCGGGGAGAGGGTGTTGCGATAGGGGTTTTTTCCTTTCTCTCGGACTTATTAATGTATGTGAATTTTTTTTTCAATATGTATCAATTGTTGTATTAATCGAGTCCTTATATTCCTTCTTAAAAAAAATTAAATACAATATGGAAAAAAACCCTTTCATTTCTTCTACCAAAGTGCATGACCGTACACTTCCTGACACTATTCCATCAGCACATTCTTCCAATCTGTTTAAGTCCTTCTGTAGTCTCTCTACTTCCTCAAAACTACCGTCCTAAAACTTCCTTCATATCATCCGCAAACTTTTCAACAGAGCCATCAATTCCATCATCCAAATCATTGACATATAATGTAAAATTAATTCATCCCAACACAGACCCCTGCGGAACACCCCAAGTCACCAGCAGCCAATCAGGAAAGATTCCCTATATTCCTCCTGCCAATCAGCTATTAAATTATCCATGCTAGAATCTATCCTGTAATACCATACTGACCCCCATCAGCCAGGAAAGCCCTCTTCTCATCGCTACCATCAAGGAGGAGGTACAGGAGCCTGAGGACACATGCACAACATTTCAGGAAAGCTTTTTCCTCTCCGCTGTCAGATTTCTGGATGGATAATGAACCCATAAACACTTCCTCACTTTTTGTTCTCTCTTTGCACTACATATTTAATTACTTACTTATCATTGTAATTTATAGTTCTTTATTATTATGTGTTGCCGTAACAGTATGAAAACAAATTTCATGACATCTGCCAGCGATATTAAACCTGATCCTGATTTTTATGGCCAGTCCTCCTCTTTACGAGAGCAACAGTCCCAAAGGGTGCACTTCCATCACCTCCTTTCACTGGAGAGCTGGGCTGCCTCACTGAGAGAAGGACTGAAGGAAGGTGAGAGTTGACTTGATAGAGGTGTACCGTAAGATTAGAAGCATTGAAAGAGTGGACAGCCAGAGTGGGAATAGCTTAGTTTGAGGTGCCTGGAAAAAAGAATGGGGGGGGATTGGATGTTAGAGGAAGAGGTATTTTACTCCGGGATTGGTGGGTGTGTGTAACGTGCTGCTGCAGAGACAGATAAATTAGAAACATTTAAGAGACTCTTAGTTAGGCAAATGGATGATAGGAAAATGGAGGGTATGTAAGAAGGAAGAGTTAGTTTGATCTTGGTGTAGGTTAAAAGGCCAGCACAACATTGTGGGCCAAAGGGCCTGCATTGCGCTGCAATGTTCTCTCTTCTGCATTCTGTGTTTATCCGCTCTCCCTGATCCCTGCATGTTGGATGTTTGTCTGTCTTTATTCTGTAGTTGCTAAAGTGATACTTTGTTTTGTGGCTGTCTGCAAGAAAATCAATTTGAAAATTGTATATGGAATACAAATTTTGACAATAGATTTACTCTGAACTTTGGAAAGTTTGAAGATTTGGGTCTGATCAGTAGTTCATTCACACACACCCACACATTCCCATATTTACACAGATACACAGAATCACAGGCATACATTTAGACAGACACGCAGAATATCAGACGTACATTTACAGACACACAGAATATCAGACGTACATTTAGACAGACACGCAGAATATCAGACGTACATTTACAGACACACAGAATATCAGACGTACATTTACAGACACACAGAATCACAGACGTACATTTATGCAGAATGCCAGCAGAGCTGGTGGATTTGATTTCAACATTTAAGAGAAATTTGGATAGGTACATGGATGGGAGGGGTATGGAGGGGTATGGTCCAGGTACTGGTTGATGGGACTAGGCAGAATAACAGTTCAGCAAGGGCTAGATGGGCTGAAGGACCTGTTTCTGTGCTGTAGTACTCTATGACTCTTTGCATAAATTCACACATTTATGCAGAAGTGTATGCGTGTACATGTACAAATGCAACATTTTTCCTTGCTTAGGCACGTGTAAATTCACACACATGCACACACACACATAAACGGGTAAATCATACATACACACGTACATTTAGACGCGACACAAGAACACACACTCACTCATATATTTACTGTCATGGCCCGGTCCGAGGTCCACATTCCGGTTCACGGTCCAGTCCGCTGACTCCGGACTCCGGGTCCTCTGACTGTCCCTCATTTCGGCTTGGGCTCAAGCATTTGCACCTGATGCCCATCTGTTGGCTGTGTATACAAGGGGCTCTGGGATTGTGTGTAGTTGGGGGGTTGTTCTGTCAGTCTTTGCTTGGAGTAACCACTGTTGAAAGGTGAGTTCTGTAGCCTGCCCCAGTCTTCTGGCTGCCTTGAGTCTTGAAGCCACCCCAGACTGAGCTCCTTTCCTGTCCCTTGCCTCTGTTGGGTAAGCCAGGCCAGATTGCTGTTGGCCTGCAGCTGGTTTTGTCCTTTCCTGTCCCTTGCCTCTGTTGGGTTGTGCCCTGTGTCCTGCCCAGGAGGCTAGCCTCAAGATCACCATGAATGCCATGGTCTCCACAACTTGTCCTGTCCTTTAGCGTTGTCCCATCAGTGTCTGTGTCCTGCATTTGGGTCCAGTCTCCATGCCCCCCTTATGACATTTACACTTCCATGAACATACACACAAAAATATGGATGGCCCAGTGGGTAGAGCTGCTGCCCCACAACCCCAGGGACCTGGGTTTGATCCTGACCTCTAATGCTTTCTGTGTGGCTCTGCATGTTCTCTCTGGCTAGGTGAGTTTCCTCTGGGTGCCCTGGTTCCCCTCATCAGTTAACCAACTGCTGATGATTGGCCCCAGTGTGTAGAGTCATAGAAACAGGCTCTTCTAAACTTGAAAAGTTATGGAGACCATTTATTCAACATTTTCATATGATGTAATATGACCCTGTTCCAAGTTCATTTGATTTCCCAGCTTTTAGCTTATGTATGTTGAGAGGACTGGAAGTGACGGCATTGATAAATATTTATTCTTGTGAGATATTATAAACAGCCCCCCTTTTTTTTCTCTTTTTTTTCTTTTTTTTGCTTCTTTTTTCTTCTGTATTAGTTATTAGTTATTAGATTAGTAGATTAGCTGATTTTGCATTATATATTTTTTTCTTTCTTTTTTCTGTTTCTTTTATATCATATATTATGAAATATTTAGACTTACTATGTTCATACATATGTTGTATGGTTTATATCTTGGTAAACTCATTTATATTGTAACTATTGTTTATGTTTTTTTCATCTGTAATGGAATTTGTATGTTTGTAATTTCTTTATCAATATATCATTTGTATTCTGTCCATATTACTAATAATAATAAAAAGATTTAGAAAGAAAGAAACAGGCTCTTCTGCCTATCTAGTCTGATGGTCTGCCTAGTCCCATTGACCTGCACTTAGATCATGGCCTTACAGAGGGGTCTGCATTATCATCAAATCTTTTTATGTCATATGTCAATGAAGATGGAATTGATGCAAAGTTTGTGGATTAAGTCCTAACCTATTCAACCTTTCCCTACCCGGGTTCCCAAGTCCTGGCAACAATCTCGTGAATTTTCTCTGCACTCTTTCAGCCTTATTAACACTTTTTCTGTAGGTACGTGACCAAAATTCATACAATACTCCAAATTAGCCCTCATCAATGTCTTATACAGCTTCAACATAACATCCCATCTCCTGTACTCAATACACTGATTTGTCAAGGCCAATGTGCCAAAAGCTTTACTTTGACCCTATCAACCTGTGATGCCACCTCCAATGAACTATGGGCCTGTATTCCCAGATCCCTTTGTTCTACCATACTCCTCAGTTCGCTGTGTAAGATCCACCCCAGATGGTCCTACTGAAGTGCAAAATCTCACACTTGTCTGTTTTAAATTTGAAATGGCATTCTTCAGCCCATTTTTCCAGCTGGCTGCAGTGTAGGAGAATCAATGAGTTGTTGATGGAAGCAGGGAAGCTCGCAATGAGCTTGCTTTAAGAGCCAGCAGACTCTTAGCATTGTCAATCATGTTACACTGTTCACTTTTTAACTTGAGTCATAAATGCACCTTATTATTTGTCAATTCATTTGCAGTAATATTTCTTGGTGTTATGTGTGAGTTATATCTGCAGAACTTTGAGCATAGAACAGTACAGCACAGGAAGAGGCCATTCGGCCCACAATGTAATGCTGAACTGGCTAAAAAGCAAATTGAAAACACCCGAACAATCCCTCCTGCTGACACCATGTCCATATCCCCCATCTCCCTCACACCCATGTCCATATCCCCCATCTCCCTCACACCCATGTCCACATCCCCCATCTCCCTCACACCCATGTCCATATCCCCCATCTCCCTCACACCCATGTCCATATCCCCCATCTCCCTCACACCCATGTCCACATCCCCCATCTCCCTCACACCCATGTCCATATCCCCCCATCTCCCTCACACCCATGTCCATATCCCCCATCTCCCTCACACCCATGTCCATATCCCCCATCTCCCTCACACCCATGTCCATATCCCCCATCTCCCTCACACCCATGTCCACATCCCCCATCTCCCTCACACCCATGTCCATATCCCCCATCTCCCTCACACCCATGTCCACATCCCCCATCTCCCTCACACCCATGTCCATATCCCCCATCTCCCTCACACCCATGTCCATATCCCTCCATCTCCCTCACACCCATGTCCATATCCCCCATCTCCCTCACACCATGTCCATATCCCCCATCTCCCTCACACCCATGTCCATATCCCCCATCTCCCTCACACCCATGTCCATATCCCCCATCTCCCTCACACCCATGTCCATATCCCCCATCTCCCTCACACCCATGTCCATATCCCCCATCTCCCTCACACCCATGTCCATATCCCCCATCTCCCTCACACCCATGTCCATATCCCCCATCTCCCTCACACCCATGTCCATATCCCCCATCTCCCTCACACCCATGTCCATATCCCCCATCTCCCTCACACCCATGTCCATATCCCCCATCTCCCTCACACCCATGTCCATATCCCCCATCTCCCTCACACCCATGTCCATATCCCCCATCTCCCTCACACCCATGTCCATATCCCCCATCTCCCTCACACCCATGTCCATATCCCCCATCTCCCTCACACCCATGTCCATATCCCCCATCTCCCTCACACCCATGTCCATATCCCCCATCTCCCTCACACCCATGTCCATATCCCCCATCTCCCTCACACCCATGTCCATATCCCCCATCTCCCTCACACCCATGTCCATATCCCCCATCTCCCTCACACCCATGTCCATATCCCCCATCTCCCTCACACCCATGTCCATATCCCCCATCTCCCTCACACCCATGTCCATATCCCCCATCTCCCTCACACCCATGTCCATATCCCCCATCTCCCTCACACCCATGTCCATATCCCCCATCTCCCTCACACCCATGTCCATATCCCCCATCTCCCTCACACCCATGTCCATATCCCCCATCTCCCTCACACCCATGTCCATATCCCCCATCTCCCTCACACCCATGTCCATATCCCCCATCTCCCTCACACCCATGTCCATATCCCCCATCTCCCTCACACCCATGTCCATATCCCCCATCTCCCTCACACCCATGTCCATATCCCCCATCTCCCTCACACCCATGTCCATATCCCCCATCTCCCTCACACCCATGTCCATATCCCCCATCTCCCTCACACCCATGTCCATATCCCCCATCTCCCTCACACCCATGTCCATATCCTCCATCTCCCTCACACCCATGTCCATATCCCCCATCTCCCTCACACCCATGTCCATATCCCCCCATCTCCCTCACACCCATGTCCATATCCCCCATCTCCCTCACACCCATGTCCATATCCCCCATCTCCCTCACACCCATGTCCATATCCCCCATCTCCCTCACACCCATGTCCATATCCCCCATCTCCCTCACACCCATGTCCATATCCCCCATCTCCCTCACACCCATGTCCATATCCCCCATCTCCCTCACACCCATGTCCATATCCCCCATCTCCCTCACACCCATGTCCATATCCCCCATCTCCCTCACACCCATGTCCATATCCCCCATCTCCCTCACACCCATGTCCATATCCCCCATCTCCCTCACACCCATGTCCATATCCCCATCTCCCTCACACCCATGTCCACATCCCCCATCTCCCTCACACCCATGTCCATATCCCCCATCTCCCTCACACCCATGTCCATATCCCCCATCTCCCTCACACCCATGTCCATATCCCCCATCTCCCTCACACCCATGTCCACATCCCCCATCTCCCTCACACCCATGTCCATATCCCCCATCTCCCTCACACCCATGTCCATATCCCCCATCTCCCTCACACCCATGTCCATATCCCCCATCTCCCTCACACCCATGTCCATATCCCCCATCTCCCTCACACCCATGTCCATATCCCCCATCTCCCTCACACCCATGTCCACATCCCCCATCTCCCTCACACCCATGTCCATATCCCCCATCTCCCTCACACCCATGTCCATATCCCCCATCTCCCTCACACCCATGTCCATATCCCCCATCTCCCTCACACCCATGTCCATATCCCCCATCTCCCTCACACCCATGTCCATATCCCCCATCTCCCTCACACCCATGTCCATATCCCCCATCTCCCTCACACCCATGTCCATATCCCCCATCTCCCTCACACCCATGTCCACATCCCCCATCTCCCTCACACCCATGTCCATATCCCCCATCTCCCTCACACCCATGTCCATATCCCCCATCTCCCTCACACCCATGTCCATATCCCCCATCTCCCTCACACCCATGTCCATATCCCCCATCTCCCTCACACCCATGTCCATATCCCCCATCTCCCTCACACCCATGTCCATATCCCCCATCTCCCTCACACCCATGTCCATATCCCCCATCTCCCTCACACCCATGTCCACATCCCCCATCTCCCTCACACCCATGTCCATATCCCCCATCTCCCTCACACCCATGTCCATATCCCCCATCTCCCTCACACCCATGTCCACATCCCCCATCTCCCTCACACCCATGTCCATATCCCCCATCTCCCTCACACCCATGTCCATATCCCCCATCTCCCTCACACCCATGTCCATATCCCCCATCTCCCTCACACCCATGTCCATATCCCCCATCTCCCTCACACCCATGTCCATATCCCCCATCTCCCTCACACCCATGTCCATATCCCCCATCTCCCTCACACCCATGTCCATATCCCCCATCTCCCTCACACCCATGTCCATATCCCCCATCTCCCTCACACCCATGTCCATATCCCCCATCTCCCTCACACCCATGTCCATATCCCCCATCTCCCTCACACCCATGTCCATATCCACCATCTCCCTCACACCCATGTCCATATCCCCCATCTCCCTCACACCCATGTCCATATCCCCCATCTCCCTCACACCCATGTCCATATCCCCCATCTCCCTCACACCCATGTCCATATCCCCCATCTCCCTCACACCCATGTCCATATCCCCCATCTCCCTCACACCCATGTCCATATCCCCCATCTCCCTCACACCCATGTCCATATCCCCCATCTCCCTCACACCCATGTCCATATCCCCCATCTCCCTCACACCCATGTCCATATCCCCCATCTCCCTCACACCCATGTCCATATCCCCCATCTCCCTCACACCCATGTCCATATCCCCCATCTCCCTCACACCCATGTCCATATCCCCCATCTCCCTCACACCCATGTCCATATCCCCCATCTCCCTCACACCCATGTCCATATCCCCCATCTCCCTCACACCCATGTCCATATCCCCCATCTCCCTCACACCCATGTGTCAATCTAAATGCTCTTAAAAACCT